>NC_088879.1:43377365-43600424 GCF_032884065.1 Artemia franciscana | reverse complement strand
GTTTATTTGTTTGTTTTTGTTTGTTTTTTTTTCAGGGGTAATCGTATCGACCAAGTGGTCCTAGAATGTCGCAAGAGGGCTGATTCTAACGGAAATGAAAAGTTCTAATGCCCTTTTTAAGTTACCAAAAATTGGAGGGCATCTAGGCCCCTCACACGCTCATTTTTTTCCCAAAGTCAACGGATCAAAATTTTGAGATAGCCATTTTGTTCAGCATAGTCGAAAACCATAATAACTATGTCCTTGGGGATGACTTACGCCCCACAATCCCTGGGGGAGGGACTGCAAGTTACAAACTTTGACCAGTGTTTACATATAGTAATCGTTATTGGGAAGTGTACAGACGTTTTCAGGGGGATTTTATTTTGTTTGGGGGTGGGGCTGAGGAGAGGGGCTATGTTGGAGGATCTTTCCTTGGATGAATCTGTCAGGGGGGAAGAAAAATCCAATGAAAAGGGCGCAGGATTCTCTAGCATTACTATAAGAAAACAATGAAAATAAACATGAAAACGTTATTTCAAATGAAAGGAAGAAGTAGCATTGAAACTTAAACGAACAGATATTATTACGCTTATGAGGGGTTCTAAAAACATTTTAGCATAAAGAGCGAGGTATTTAGGAGGAGATAAATACCTTGCTCTTTATGCTAAAGTATTTTTAGTAATTTCAACTATTTATTCTACGGCCTTTCTGATTCAGGGGTCATTCTTAAAGAATTGGACAAAACTTACGATTTAGTGTAAAGAGCGAGGTAATACGAGGGTACAAACTCCTCGTATACATAATAAAAATATAAGGTTATGAAAGTTTGTTACGTAAGTTTATTCTTAAGTTACGTATATTTCTTACTAATAAAAACGTTCGTTAAAAATTAAAAGTTCTAGTTGCCTTTTTAAGTAACCGAAAATTGGAGGGCAACTAGGCCTCCTTCTCCACCCCTTATTTCTCAAATCGTCTGATCAAAACTAAGAGGAAAGCCATTTAGCCAAAAAAAGAATTAATATACAAATTTCATTTTAATAATTTATGTGCGGAGAGCCAAAACCAAACATGCATTAATTCAAAAACGTTCAGAAATTAAATAAAAAAACTAATTTTTTTAGCTGAAAGTAAGGAGCGACATTAAAACTTAAAACGAACAGAAATTACTCCGTATATGAAATGGGCTGTCCCCTCCGCAATCCCTCGCTCTTTACGCTAAAGTTTGACTCTTTGCCACAATTCTACTTTTTAAAACAATTAAAAGCTTTAGCGTAAAGAGCGAGGGATTGCGGAGGGGACAACCCATTTCATATACGGAGTAATTTCTGTTCGTTTTAAGTTTTAATGTCGCTCCTTACTTTCAGCAAAAAAAATAGTTTTTTTTATTTAATTAAAACTTAAAACGAACAGAATTATTTAGTATATGAGGGGGTCACTCCCTCGTCAGTGCCTCGCTCTTTACGCTTTTTTTTAGTTCTCTTAAAAGACCTGTTTATTCTAATTAAATTAAACGGTCTTTGTGATGCAGGAGTCATTCTCGAATTGGGACAAAACACGAACTTTGGCGTAGAGTAAGGTATTGATGAGGGGTGCCCTCCTCGTATACGTGATATTTTATTTTCGTTTTAAGTTTTAATGTTGCTCCTTACTTTCAATTGAATTTTTTTTTATTTATTTAATTGTTCCAAGAATAGATTCATAGATGGCTTTGATTTTAATGTTCCAATCACTTGGTGTTTTTTCCTTTCTAGTGTTGGCTAATGAAAATCAAAAGATAAATTTGGTTTTCAGAATATATATTTTTACTGGGTGGATACTGTTCTTGGCGGTTAAATCTAGGAACCTTTTGGATTCTTTCAGCAGAGAAGGGGCTTAATAATTCACGCAACGCCAAACAATTTGCGCATATCAGCTGTTGTACACCAAAATTAAGAATATACCTATATCCAACTCAGCACTTGAGCCGTCTAGAGGTTGATGTAATCAAGTCTGTTGAAAAGGAGATAAAAAAATCTGAACGCGCATTCATTACTTGTTTCGGTCTTAAAAGGCAATTATGCAGCGGCATTTATATACGAAGGGGTCTATGAATATGTTCTAGTGTCTATTAAATAAAACAAAAATAACTGAAAATAAGGAACAACAACGTAAAACACTTTACGCTAAAGTCATAAAACTACTTAGAAACAAAATTTCTAGCTGTTTTTGGACAACTTGTGTATAGTCAATTACTTCAAGTTTTATCGGTAAGTGTACTTCCGATGACAATGACAATGCGAGGACGATGACATTCAGTAATATAAAATCAAGGTACCCCTCGTGCATAGCCCCCTTGTTTAAATAAACACTGAATTTTACTCAAAACAGTGCAAATAAAGAGTTTGCGTTTCCCCTCTTCTGTGCCCCCTCTGATGTAAAAAAGAATGCATTACACACTAAAAAGTGTAAGTTGACAACCCTGTTCCTTAGATATAGGTACTTTTGACGAATATGTCAACTGCTGACGTTTAAAACAATTGAAAACTGACACCCAAAAAAGAGTGATTTTCACTCTTCCGCATCCCCTCTGAGGTTAAAAAAGAATGCATTTCACACGAAAAGTGGGCAAGTTGGCAACCCTGGATTGGGCACCTAAAGGTAACGAACTGTAGTAAGGAGCGACCCGGCTCAATAGTAAACGAAACTCTGAAAAACGGAATTTTGATGCTAAAATATACATCAAAAGAATCAGATTTTCATGCTGATTTTAGATATATAAGTTTCATCAAATTTAGTCTTTGTCATCAAAAGTTACGAGCCTGAAAAATTTGCCTTATTTAGAAAATAGGGGAAAACACCCCTTAAAAGTCACAGAATCTTAACGAAAATCACACCATCCTATTCGGCGTATCAGAGAACCCTGTAGCAAAATTTTCAAGCTCCTATCTACAAAAATGTGGAATTTCGTATTTTTTGCGAGAACACAAATCACGGGTGCGGTGTTTATTTGTTTTTTTTTTCTTTTCCCCAGAGGTCATCGTATCGACCAAGTGGTCCTAGAATGTCGCAAGAGGGCTCATTTTAACGGAAATGAAAAGTTCTAGTGCCCTTTTTAAGTTACCAAAAAAATTGGAGGGCACCTAGGCCCCCTCCCACACTCATTTTTTCTCTAAGTCAACAGATCAAAATTTTGAGATAGCCATTTTGTTCCACATAGTCAAAAACCATAATAACTATGTCTTTGGAAATTACTTACTCCCCCAGAGTCTCTGGGGGAGGAGCTGCAAGTTACAAACTTCGACAGTGTTTACATATAATAATGGTTATTAGGAAGTGTACAGTCGTTTCCAGGGGATTTTTTTTGGTTTTGGGGGTGGGGTTGAGGGGAAGGGGCTATGTGGGAGGATCTTTCCTTGGAGAGATATGTCATGGGGGAACAGAAATTCAATGAAAAGGGCGCAGGATTTTCTAAAATTACTATAACAACAATGAAAAAATAAACATGGAAAAGTTTTTTCAATTGAAAGTAAAGAGTAGCATTGAAATTTAAAACGAACAGAGATTATTACGCATATGAGGGGTTTTAAAAATACTTTAGCTTAAAGAGCGAGGTATTTAGGAGGAGTACCTCGCTCTTTATACTATAGTATTTTTAGTAATTTCAACTGTTTATTCTACGCCTTTCTGATTCATGGGTCATTCTTAAAGAATGGGACAAAACTTAGGATTAGTGTAAAGAACGAGGTATTAACAAGGGTACAACCCCCTCATATACATAATAAAAATTAAAGAATATAAAAGTTTGTTACGTAAGTTAATTCTTAATTTACTTATATTTTTTATTAATAAAAAAATTTGTTAAAAATTAAAATTTATAGTTGCCTTTTTATGTAACCAAAAAATTGCATGGCAACTAGGCCTCCTTACCCATCTCTTATTTCTCAAAATCGTCTGATCAAAACTAAGAGAAAGCCATTTAGCCAAAAAAGGAATTAATATGCAAATTTCATTTTAATAATTTATGTGTGGAGAGCCAAAATCAAACATGCATTGATTCAAAAACGTTCAGAAATTACATAAAAAAGCTATTTTTTTAACTGAAAGTAAGGAGTGACATTAAAACTTAAAACGAACAGAAATTACTCCGTATATGAAATGGGTTGTCCCCTCCGCAATCCCTCGCTCTTTACGCTAAAGTTTGACTTTTTGCCACAATTCTGCTTTTTAAAACAATTAAAAGCTTTAGCGTAAAGAGCGAGGGATTGCGGAGGGGACAACCCATTTCATATACCGAGTAATTTCTGTTCGTTATAAGTTTTAATGTCGCTCCTTACTTTCAGTTAAAAAACTAGTTTTTTTTATGTAATTAGCATAAAGAGCGAGGTATTTATCTCCTCCTAAATACCTCGCTCTTTATGCTAAAGTATTTTTAGAACACCTCATATGCGTGATAACCTCTGTTTGTTTTAGTTTCAATGCTACTTCTTACTTTCAATTGAAAAAAAACGTTTCCATGTTTATTTTTTTATTGTTTTTTTTTATAGTAACTTTAGAAAATCCTGTTCTTTTCATTGAATTTCTATTCCCTCATGACATATTTCTCCAAGGAAAGATCCTCTCACATAGCCCCCTCCCCTCAACTCTACCCCCAAAATAAAAAAAAATCCCCTGAAAACGTCTGTACACTTCCCAATAACCATTATTATATGTAAACACTGGTAGAAGTTTGTAACTTGGAGCCCCTCCCCCAGGGACTGTGGGGGAGTAAGTCATTCCCAAAGACATAGTTATTATGGTTTTCGACTATGCGGAACAAAATGGCTATCTCAAAATTTTTATCCGTTGACTTTGGAGAAAAAATGATTGTGGGAGGGGGCCTAGGTGCCCTCCAATTTTTTCGGTCACTTAAAAAGGGCACTAGAACTTTTCATTTCCTTTAAAATGATCCCTCTTGCGACATTCTAGGACCACTTGGTCGATACAATGACCCCTGGGGAAAAGAAAAAAATCAAAAAAAAAAAACAAACAAATAAACACGCACCCGTGATTTGTCTTCTGGCAAAAAATACGAAAGTCCACATTTTTGTAGATAGGAGCTTGAAATTTTCGCTCTAGGGTTCTCTGATACGCCGACGGTGGGATTTTCGTTAAGAGTCTGTGACTTTTATGGGGTGTTTTCCCCTATTTCATGCATGACGCGATCGTATAGCAGTAAGAATACTTACCTCTGGTCGTGGTAATTTAGGTTTGAATCTTAAGACAAATTTTTGTCTTAAAGAAGACTAAAAGTCAAAAATAGTAAATATACATTGATTATTAACTCGTTTTCAAAATGTACTAAAAAGTTGAAATATTTTTTTCTCTCTGGAATCTATGAATATAAGTGAAAACGAGGGGTGCAAAACGGATGTGGCTTTACATAACTAGGTCTTACTGACCCGTTTTCCTCAACTCTCCGACTTGTTCATTTATGCATTAATAAAACGGATGGGGCTTTGCACAACTAGATCTTACTGACTCGTTTGTCTCAACTCGCCAAATTTTTCATTTATGTATTTATAAAACGGACAGGGCTTCACAAAACCAGGTCTTACTGACTCGTTTTTCTCAACTCGCCGACTTTTTCATTTATGGATTTATAAAACGGATGGGGTCTTACGTAACTAGGTCTTACTGACTCGTTTTTCTCAACTCGCCGACTTTTTCTATTATGCATTTATAAAACGGATGGGGCTTCACAAAACTAGGTCCTAGTGACTCATTTTTCTGAACTCGCCGACTTTTTCATTTATGCATTTATAAAACGGATTAAATTGATATGTTTTATATAAGCCCAGTCCGTTTTTCGCCCCTCGTTTTCCCTTATTTTGATATGTTCTCGAGAAAAAATTCTACTTTTTGGTCAATTTTGAAAAAGAATTTTGTTTAAACATTTATTATTCTTAACATGAATCACATTAATACTGGACCCCTTTAAATATATCACTTTAAAATATGAATCTCCACGAGTAAAAGAACGTGAAAAAAAAACTAACGATGACCACCCTAAGCGGTGGCCACCCTCAGCTCTGATATGCAGATATTTCATTCTGCACTTAAACTATGCTTTACTAATATATAGCAGTGGCTTAAAACAATGGTTGCTTAACATTATAAGTTTTTAAGACATATATGGAAAATAGTCTAAAATCCAACCATTCTGGTCAGTTAGTTATAGGGTTTTTGTAAATGAGTTTATGTGTGAAAAACGACCACAAATTTGTAACAAACACGTCATTTGAAATGGAATTTTAATTTAGATAAATTATTTCTTCTTTTTGAGATTGTGCGTGTATCACTAAAGAGAAACTGTCTCAAAGATTATAAGTACTTGATGCCCTAGATGGGTTTTTAAAATTTCCATTTTTGTAACTGGCATAAAAAGCACGAAATTTGCTCGGGTATCTTTTCTTTTAGTTTTTCCATTTATTATAAATTATATATGCAGCGTTATGATTGTGAGAAAATTAGAACAAGTTAAGCGGTTGCTTTTCGGGAAAATAAAACTCATTTATCTTATTATTGTGGCAGAAAGTAATTTTCAAACTTGTCCAGCAAGACGGGAAAAGGAGCAAGATTTCAAACCGTTCCTTTGGCATGTTTGTTTGCCTGTTTTTGTTCATAGCTGAAAACCGCCATTTTCTAATATTTTTTATTTTGACTGTTTCAAAATTGTTAAGTTTTAGTATGACATTTTCTTCAATGTTCCCACATTGAACCGTGATTTTTTTTTTATCCTGGAGATGTTTTAGAGAAGGTGATTGTCTTTTTTATGGCACTTGGTATTAACCAAGTTACATATAGCAATCGCAAATTCCCATCTGCAAATTGACCATCTTTGGCCCGTTAATTCAGAAAAAATTGAAAAATTGAAGTATTTTTAACTTACGAACGGTTGATCAGACTTTAATGAAATTAGATGTTTGGAAGGATATCGTGTCTAAGAGCTGTTATTTTAAATCCCGACCGGATCTGATGACATTGGGGGGGGGGGGAACCTAAAATCTTGGAAAACACTTAGAGTGGAGGGATCGGGATGAAATTTGGTGGGAAAAATAAGCACAAGTCCCAAATACATGATTGACATAATCGGAACGGATCCGCTCTCTTTGGGGTAATTGGGGAGGCGGGGTAATTCTGAAAAATTAGAAAAAGTGAGGTATTTTTAACTTACAAACGGGTGATCGGATCTCAATGACATTTAATATTTAGAAGGATATTGTGTCTCAAAGCTCCTATTTTAAATCTCGACCGGATCTAGTGACATTGGGGGGAGTTTGGGGTGGGCGAATCTAAAATCATGGAAAACGCTTATATTGGAGGGATCGGGATGAAACTTGGTGGGAAAGACAAGCAGAAGTCTTAGATACGTGATTTACATAATTGGAACGGATCCACTCTATTGGGGGGGGGGGGCTTTAATTCTGAAAAATTAGAAAAATGACAATTTTCTAACTTACGAAGGAGTGATCGGATCCTCATGAAACTTCATATTTAGAAGGCCTCGTAACTCAGATCGCTTATTTTAAATCTCAACCGGATCCAGCGACATTGGGGGGGGGGCAGTTGGGGGGACAAGAAATCTTAGAAAATACTTAAAGCGGAGAGATCAGGGTGAAACTGGGGGGGAAGAATAAAAACCTGTCTAAGATACGTGACTGACGTAACCGAACCGGATCTGCTCTCTTTGGTGGAGTTGGGGGGGGGGTGTAATTTCGAAAATTGAGGTATTTGTAACTTACGAAGGGGCGACCAGATCTTAATGAAATTTGATATTTAGAAAGGATATTGTGCTTTAAAGATCTAGTTTTAAATTCCTACCAGATCATGTGACATTGGGGGGAGTTGGAGGGGGAAACCGGAATTCTTGGACAATGTGAAAATTGGGGTATTTTTATCTTACGAATAGGTGATCGGATCTTAATGAAATTTGATATGTAGAAGGAGTCCATGTCTCAGAGCTCTTATTTCATATCCTGACCAGATCTTTTGACATTGGGGGGTGTTGAAGGGGGAAATCATGGAAAACACTTCGAGTGGAGGAATCGGGATAAAGCTTGGTGGATAGAAGAAGCAAATGTCCTTGATACGTGATTGACGTAACCGTACTGGATTCGTTCTCTTTGGGGGAGTTGGGAGGGGGAGAGGTTCAGTGATTTGGCGAGTTTGGTGCTTCTGGACGTGCTAGGACGATGAAAATTGGTAGGTGTGTCAGGGAGCTGCGCAAATTGACTTGATAAAGTCGTTTTCCCAGATTCGACTATCTGGGGGGCTAAAGGGATAGGAAAAATTAGAAAAAATAGGTATTTATTACTGACGAGTGGATGATCGGATCTTGATTTTATTTTTAGAAGGACATCGTGACTCAGAGCTCTTATTTTAAATCCTGATCGGCATTAAGCCTCTGATTTTACTTTTAAATCAATCTATTGATTCTTAGAATTTTGTTAGAGCTCATACCATATGAGCTCTCGGCTCTTAGCTTTTCTTGCCTCGTCACAAGTGCCATATGAGCTCTTAGCTCTTGTTCTTTTTTCCTTTCATTTTTATTTTAATTAGTGTATGATGTTTTTAGGAGCATTTTTGTTTTTTTTAGTATTATTTTTAATTTAGGATGCCTTTAGGAATGTTTATGTAAATAACCGCTACGCGTTAGCAAAATTTAATTTTTCCCCTAGCGTAGTAATTTATATCTGTAATAGTTTATATTTTTGTTTATTATGTAAATGAAAGTCAAAAGTTGCATATTGTTATGATATCAAACCAAACCGGAGATATATTGGTTCTTGAATCCTTGAAATAATTCTAGCTTAATTGAGAGAGAGAAAGCCTTGAAGCACAAAGAAAATAAAACAAATCCATTTTTTGCCCCCTTGACTCATTGTAGGTCCATTCATACCTGAAAACTGCGATTTTCTATGATTTTTGTTCTTGGTTTTTTCAAAATTACGAAGGTCTAGTTCAGTGCCACATTTTCGTCAGTGGTGCCACGTCCAACCAAAAAATATTTAGCCAAAATATAAAGCCAAAATATTTAGTTAAATTTGACAACGCTTTTCATTGCAAATGTACAAGCACACGCATTAAATAAATTCTTGCAAGTTAAATGATGCTGATGGATGAATTAACCTTTCAAATTTAATACAAATATTATAAAATTAGACAATTTTGAAAAATTGAATTTCGTATACAAATTTGAAAAAAAAAATCCTTAAAAATAAAAACTAAACATAATTATTTATTTATTTATTTATTGATAAGTGGTGTAAGAAAGAGAATAAAAATAAAGAGAGTTTTCAGAGTTGGAAGAATTTAATTATTAGTAGAATAAGAAATAAAATATATTCTAACTTAAAAAATAGTAACACTAAATCATTATTTTATATCACGAAGATTAAACAATTCTTTTATATATTAGCTATATGGACAAATTGCTTTAATACTACAGTTAACTTGAGATGGTACAGCTTGGATATGATTTTCGAGTTATTAGAATTTGTTTTATACAATACTTATATAAGATTTGGTGGTGATTTGTACAAGCAAATCGTGGGAATTCCCATGGGGGGGGGGGGGGAATGTCAGCCCATTTATAGCTGACTTGTTTTTAAGTCAACTAGAATATAAATATATGATTGATAAGAATAATCCAAATAATTTAAAACATGTTTTGTCAAATAATAAAAGATATTTAGGTGATATTTTGGTCTTAAATTGTAAGGATTTCATTGATATTTCTAAAAATATATATCCATCAGAGCTTACTCTTGAACCTAGTCATGGCGCTGGTCATGAAGATCATTTCTTAGATTTAAATGTTAATATTTGTGATAATAATAAATTAAGTTTTAAAATGTATAATAAAACGGATGATTTTGATTTTGAAGTAATTAGTTTCCCATTCCCTGAAAGTAATATACACTCAAATATCACATATTCGGCGTTTTTCTCACAGTTACTTCGTTATCCAAGGATTTGTAGTAATTATATTGATTTTAAAAATAGATGTAAAATCTTAAGCCAAAATTGATATCAAGAGGTTTTTCTGCAAATAAATTAACTTGGCAATTTAAAAAATTTAGTTTTCATTATAACGAACTTTTAAATAAATATCAAAAGAATTATCTGGAAATACTTAAGGAAATTTTCAACTAATTTCGGAGGTTCGAGAAGTGATGATGCAGCGCCATTTATTTTGAATTGTGTTTCTAATAGAGCGGATTTTTTAAAAAAAATAGCCACAGGGTAAAGATGAATTCTATAATTGTTTAGTTCATTCAGGTTTTTTGCAATGTGTTAATATTTGTGATTTGTTAAAATTTATCATATTTAGTTTACCTATTGTTGCTAATAAGAGGGATATATTAACAGGATAAGCTTATTTTGGTGTTACTTGGTTGTTTTACATTTGCTGGTTTTTTTTGTTCATAGGCATGTATTTTAGGGGTGATACCTGACGCGGGGATGCCATGGATATTCTGTGGTAGCCACAACACTTGACTGGGTAGAGAATTTAACGTGGCGAAACCCTATAGGCAAGTGTATTCTCCTGATGAGCCCTTGTGTTGGGTTGTTGCCTCTGAATTATTTGTCTTTATTGTTTCTATTGTTTGGTAAATGACGACTTATGCTTATTGACGACATGACTGCCTGTCCAAGGATTATTCTTTATGGTTGATTGTGTATGGCTATGCTGTTTGACCTATGTGATTGTATGGATGAGTAGGGTTAAGGGCTCGTTTAAGTGCTGGTCTATATTAATCACTAATTTAGGAAAACAGTCTTCCTTTTCTCCTTCTGCCTCTTTTTTTTTTTTTTTATGTGTTTGTGCTGTTGCATTGGTGATTTCTCTTTTCATGATAATATAATATTTAAAAACAGACCATGTCGAGAAAGCAAATCTTACTTCAAAATATGCATAATAATCATAGTTAACATATTTTGCATGCAGTACCTCTATACTTTACCCCCCCCCTAATTTGGAAATATATATACCAAATAGATTTTCTATCCATTCGTCTTAGTTGTTTCAACGCGTGTATTGAATCAACTGTGACCCAACAAAAACTGGAAAAACAAGTTACAATGCATTGAAAACATATAATTTGGGCTATATATTTGCACATTTGGGGGAGGGGGTTAAAGTATAGCGAGGCTGCATGCAGAATGTGTTCACTATGATTATTCTGCATATTATGAAGTTAGAAGGGTTTTCTTGACATGAACTCACTAGAGTAGGAAGCCTACTCACTTGATCGATATATTTTACAAGTACCGAATAGAATATATATTTTCGAAAATTAGCAATAAGATGTTAGAATATAGAAATAAGAATTTTCCATAAATTCGGATATTTTAGTATAGTGATGTATCTTTTCTACTTTATGCTAGTTTATTCTTTAAAAAGATGAAAGACTAAAATAACGCGGATATTTCGCCTGTAACTAAACTGGGCGTCTTCAGCACAAGATAAAAAGAGAAAAAACACTAAACTAAAAACAAATAAAACTACCACCAATTATAATAAATACAATTGTCGCTACTGATCCACGTAGGGGAAACAACCTATTAGAATTATTTCAATCAGAGCATCAGAGCAACTGTGTATAAAATTACGAAAATTGAAACTAAATTAACTATTCTATTCTAAATTAACTATTATTAACTATATATTAACTATTATATACTATTATTAACTATTAACTACTCTGTTGCGAAATAATCCTCTTGTTAGCTAATATTGAAGCAAACCTTTTTGGTCCAGTAGGTAATCTTGGCCCCGGGTGATTATGTAAAATTTTAGTTCCCTTATTGACTATTCGTTCATTGTTCAAAAAACAATCATAAATTGGATCAACATTTAAATTCCACGCGTCTCTATTTATTGAAAGATTAGCAAACATATATTTTTTAATTTCTATAGCCTCCCTCGCCCACTGAAAAAAAACCCCTATCATTAGAAATAGCTGTAGCCTCATCAAATTGTATAAAATGTTCAGGATGAAAGAATGTATGTTCAGCCAGAGCCGACACAAAAATTTCAGGAGGCTTTCTTAATTGTAGGGTTTTTTCTATTGAGTTGCGATGCTCAATAAATATTTCAATAAATTGTTGGTAACTACTACCAATATAAAACTTTCCACAAGAACAAGGAACTTTATACACCCCACTAACTAAATCTCCCCGGGTTAAATTCTTCCCAGCAGACACGTACGCATGAATTTTTTTCGGGGGGGGGGGGCAAAACCTTCGAAACAGCAGATGTAAAGTAGCATTTTTTTTATTTGGCAACTAAATAAATGCAAAAAGCACGTATATCGGGATATACAGATTAACTTTAATCTGTAGTATTGCAGCGGATAAGGGGAAGAAGACTGAAGCCTCAAAAGTACGTTTTAGGCTCATGTTATGTTCATAGCGATTTAGAACCAGTGATTAATCTATTATATCCCACTGAAAGGGAAATTTTAGGGTCAACAGTGCAATATGGGTGCTTGGGGGGGGGGGTAGTTCTTCTATTGCGAAAACGTTGATTTTAATGAAAAATCATAGTTTCCAAAATTGATCCATTAAAAGCTGTACTTTATCCTGAAAAGGGGGGATAAACACCCTAATATCAAGGATAATTCTATTTTGCTGTGGAAAGCACTCTCTTTACAAAAAAATAAAATAAAATAAAAAATAATAATAACAGTACAATCGCTAATTACTTCAAAGAGTGTAAAAAGTTAGACAGAAAATGGGTTAATAATTTGGCAGTGACTTGACCGGATAATTGCATGCTATAAAATACCAAAAAAAGGCTTCACACATGTATCTAGATTCTTAATAGATGTCCTACTTTTGCCAGAAACCAAGAAACCATAGGGAAATTAAACATTTCATAAAATTTCGAGGGGGGCCGGGCCCGAAGGTCCCCCCTGCGTACGTACCAGCTTCCCAGATTTAATTGTCATGGCTGACCAGTTCGGCTTAAGAATTTTCATATAGCACACACTCAAGAATTGAAGTTAGGTTAATCATAATGAAACATACCAAAATATGATGAAAATATTATAGTTTTGCAGCAAATTTGGACTATATATTTGCACATTAAGGGGTAAGGGTGGGGGTAAAGCATAGCATATATAAAATACGTAACCTAACAACACAACAACCAAAACAACAACTAAATATTTAATTAAAATATAACTATAATGTATTTTCCCACTGAGCCGAAGGTAATGGTCTGGTATATAGGCCATGAAAACCGGGTTTTGTCTCATGTTCGTGATAAATGTTTCGCGTGTGTGCTATATAGCAAGGAAGTACCAGGATTTGTCATAGTCCTCCTACTTAGTGAAGCTAGAGTAATTTTCCTGCCAATATATCGATTGAATTTACTTGTTAAATGTTTTTGCAGTGATCATATTTCAACCTTTGTGCTTATAAAAAAAATCGATTCTTTTAACGATGAAAAAGTCATAAAGATATCACAATTAAAACTTTAAAGTGATTTGTCTTTACCTCGTACTTGTCACCACAAAATGCAAACAAACATAGGATAAATAAAACAAGAAAAGAAGACGAAACAAGAACATATACAATAATAATAGAGTGATATAAAGAAATATATAACAATAACAGATAAATAACAATAACAGATAAGTAACAATAACAGATAAGTATGTAAGATTGTTTTATCGCGGGGGGCTATTTTTCTGGTGGGGTTTCGCAAAAAACTTTATAAAGAGCAACCATGATTTTCTGGTGGGATTGGTGTATTTTGTTACGTCTTTATAAGTCATTAAATAAAAAAAACAAGTTTTTTTAACTGAAAGTAAGGAGCGACATTAAAACTTAAAACGCACAGAAATTACTTCGTATATGAAAGAGGCTGCTTCCTCATCAGCACCCCGTTCTTTACGCTAAAGTTTGACTCTTTCTCTCAATTCTTCTTTTTAAATAGTAAAAAACTTTAGCGTAAAGAGCGGGGCGTTGATGAGGAAGCAGCCTCTTTCATATACGAAGTAATTTCTGCGCGTTTTAAGTTTTAATGTCGCTCCTTACTTTCAGTTAAAAAAACTTGTTTTTTTTATATTTAATTTCTGAACGTTTTTGAATCAATGCATGTTTCGATTTTGGCTCTCCGCAGAGGAATAATCAAAACGAAATTTGCATATTTTTTTTTATTTTTTTTTTTGGCTAAATGGCTTTTTCATAATTTTGATCGAATGATTTTGAGAAAAAAAGAGCGGGGGACAAAGCCTAGTTGCCCTCCGATTTTTTGGCTAATTAAAAAGGCAACTACAACTTTTAATTTTTTACGAATCTTTTTATTGGTAAAAGATTTACGTAACTTATAAATTAGCTTACGTAAAGAACTTTTGTATTCTCATGTTTTTATTACATACATGAGGGGATTCGCCCCATCGTCAGTACCTCGCTCTTTACACTAAAGCTTAAATTTTATCCCAATTCATTAAGAATGACCCCAGAATCACAAAAGCCGTAGAATAAATAGTTGAAATTCTAAAAATACTTTAGCGTAAAGAGCGAGGTATTACAAAGAGGTGAGCCCCTCATATGGGTAATAATTTCTGTTTGTTTTAAGTTTTATTGCTGTTCCTTACTTCCAGCTGAAAAAGCTTTTTTAATTGTTTTTTTTTTGAATAATGCTAGTAAATCCTGCTCTCCCTTCATGGAAATTTTCTTCTCCCATGACAAATTCTCGATGGAAAGTTCCCCCAGCATATCCCCCTCTTCTCAAAAAATCCTCCTGAAAAACACCTGTATTTTTCCCAATAACCATTACTATATGTAAGCACATGTCAAAGTTTGTAACTTGTTGCCCCTCCCACGGGGACTGTGGGGGAATAAGTCGTCTCCAAAGACTTATTTATAAGGTTTTTTGACTACGCTGAATAAAATCAATATCTCAGAATTTTGATCCGTTGACTTTGGAAAAATATTTAGCGTGGGAGGGGGCCTAGGTGCCCTCCAATTTTTTGTTCACTTGAAAAGGTCACTAGAACTTTTCATTTCCGTTAGAATGAGCCCTCTTGCAACATTCTAGGACAACTGGGTCGATACCATCACCCCTGAAAAAAAAACAAATAAACACGCATCCGTGATCTGCCTTCTGGCAAAAAATGCAAAATTCCACATTTTTGTAGATAGGAGCTTGAAACTTCTACAGTAGGGTTTTCTGATATGCTGAATCTGATGGTATGATTTTTGTTAAGATTCTATGACTTTTAGGGGGTGTTTCCCCCTATTTTCTAAAATAACACAAATTTTCTCAGGCTTGTAACTTTTGATGGGTAAGACTAAACTTGATGAAACTTATATATTTAAAATTACCATTAAAATGCTATTCTTTTGATGTAGCTATTGGTATCAAAATTCCATTTTTTAGAGTTTTGGTTACTATTGAGCCGGGTCGCTCCTTACTACAGTTCGTTACCACGAACTGTTTGATACACTGTTTGTTTGTTGTTGTTTTTTTTTTGGGGGGGGGGGTCAAACCATTTATCCTCCCTTCTTCTTGGATGTGATCTTGATAACATAATTAGTTTGGCACACTTGTTGGCTAATTAGGTTATAATGCACAATGAAGCAGTGATTTAATCTTAATAAAATAGAGTGCTCAGCACATGGTACTTAAATAATTTAGTTATTCTTTTTTTCCTATTTTAAAAAAGCTAAGTATAACCTGATCTGTCTCCAAAAGGAGCTTTTTTTTTACGGCATCAGGAACATACGCTGGCTCTACTTAAAGAAACGCCTAAATTTTTCGTAGTTTCTCGACAATTATAATTGAAATGAAAATAAATGTTTTTTCCTTATTGGGCCATTCTGGATTTGTTTTTCGTTTTGTCCCCCCCAAAAAATACTCCAGCGTACGTGCATTTTTGAGGGTTATCTTTTTCATTGTTTTCTTTGGGTTTGTAAGTGGTTTAATAGGGAGATTTCCAAAAAGATGTTTGGCTTCATTTTGGGTGTTAAGTATGATGGTATAATTAGAGAACAGGGGCCATACAAGTAAACGCAGAACCACTAAATAATTAATTAGACATGCCTAGCATGGTGAAACCACGTTAGCTGTGGTGTTGTACACTTGTGTCAATTCTCAAAAATTAGGAGGTGTATTATTCGGCCAAATAAAATCCATTTTTAAATGGAAATACAAAAACAAGTGTTTTTCAAAACCAGAATGGCCAGGGCAAGACATATATTGAGGGGGGAGGGTGTTAAATACGTAAAGTATTGGGCATATAAATATATTAGTATGTTATGCATGTCATGTGACCAAAGCGAAAAAGAGATTCCTGCTCGTTTGTGCGAAAAAGTGTGATTTGATAACATTGATTTGTTTCTATAACGTCAATTGTTAAGTTTTTTTTAACCAGTCACATTAATCTTTAACCATAAGTCAAAAGGGAAGCCAATAATCCAGCCTTTTTACCTATTTGGTTTTAACCTGTCGTTACTATGTCAAACTCTGGGCTAAAAAAAGCACAAAACCTGGTTGCGTATTTTTATGAAGTTTTAAGGAAATAAAAAGAACGACAACTTTTTTAGTTACAACAAAACTTTTTAAGTTTGCAGACTTTTCTAGTTTGCAAGTAAACTCTATTTCTCTGTAGTATTAAGCAAAAAATGGTTACAAATAATAATTTGTGTATACCTCATTCTAAAATACAAATAATATAAATAATGTTTATGCCTGTTATTTTTACATTTTAATCTTTATCTTTTTTTTAAAATTCCAGGGACCCAACCCCAAGTTAGTTCTTTCGTTGGCAGTAAAGATGAACAAAATGGATTATTTCCGAATATTTTTAATTTGGCGTCCAGGGCAACTATTACCGCAAACGCAACATGTGGGGATAGTGTTACAGAAGTATATTGCAAGATGGTTGAACATGTCTTTCTTAGATCACCTCAGGTAATAATCCTTTTATCAGACTTGTCTGCACAAGAAACGTTGAGGTTGACAATTTGTATGTTTTCACTCCCTAAGTTCTTAAATTAACCCATTTGTTGTATTCCTTATTGGGGGATTCCCCCACTTCCAGAAATAAATTTTAGAATGCAGGCCTACCGTCCAGTCCCTTCGAGATAAATAACTAGACTGCCCCCTTGTTTTTTTTTTAATTGTTATTGTTATTGTTATTGTTTTTGTACTTTGTTATTGTTATTGTTATTTTGTTATTGTAGTGTTATTGTTATTTGCTATTGTTATTGTTATTGTTATTGTTTTGTTAATTGTTATTGGTTTTTTTTAAATGTTATTCAGCAGTATTGGTGACTTTTTTAAATTAGCAAGTGTGATTATGTTTGGGATTATTTTAGAACAGGTCGATCAAGATTCATCTTGTTCGTCAGGAACAGCTTCTTGCCTATAAAGAAATTATATTTGCCATCCACGCGCTGGTTTTGCGCATTTCTAACCTGCTTTTGAAATATTTTGGAGTTCTACCATAAATATTAAACACAAGCTCAATCCAGTAAGCGTTACATAATTTGGTGACTAAAAATTGAATTTAGGTTATTAAATTTGTAAGAATTTCCCCACACAGGCGTAAATTTGTTACAATTAGCTTATTTAAAAAAAAACAACAAATTAGCTGGTTTCCTTTTGTTGAAAGACAAAAAAAAAAAAAAAAAAAAAAAAAAAAAAAAATGTGTCTAGAACATCCTCTCTTGGGATGGTTGGGATGTTTGAAACCTGGAGGGTTTTCAACCCCTATAGAAGGTCGTAGTTCAATTGACAATCACCTTCATTTAGATAAGATTAAACATATATTGATATAAGAACCTCCTAATTAGTAAATTTAATAAAACTTGCATTGCTGCTATTAAATGAAAAAAAAAAAAAAAAATAACTAGGATCTATTAATCAATAGCTAAAAAGAAAACTAAGCTTCAATTATTATTTATTATAAGAAGTATTGACTATTCTTTTACATATTATTATATACACATATTATACATATATACATATTTTACATATTCTACATATTATTATACATATACACATATTATATATACATATTTATTATAAGCTATTAACTATTCTTTTACATTTGTCTGAGCTGCTAATAGGTTTGAAACATAACCATCTATAGGATAAGCATAAAATGATAAAATATATCTTTTTGAAAATAGTTGAGGTTTTATAATCCGAGGGGTTATCCACTTCCTCGTATGCATCTCGGAAAGCCAAACGTGTCTTACAGTTTTGCAACGCTGAATACAGTCCCCAAATCGTTTAACACACTCCTCGAAACACTTGATACAGTTCTGCCATGCTTGGCACGCACCGCCTGGTGTACATGATTTCTGAGAGTGGTCAACCCCTCGAATAATCCTTCCACGAGAACTTAATAAAGTGGATGGTCAACTTTTTTCTCGAAATTAGTTACGTTTTAAAATGATCTTAGATCAGGTTTTGTTTTCGGAATTTCTATTTATAAAGCAATTAATAAATATCCACGCACAAAATGTTTTAAAACTCCTAGCCTGTTTTTGAAATTTATTGGAACTAAGTTAATATTGGACCAAATTAATAATGCTTTCTACACTACGCCATACAACCTTTCATAATAGCGTCTCAAGACTTCACGTTACGTAACTTTGCGGAACAAATTTTCTCTGTAACGTAAACAGTTCTAAGCGGACTTGAACTCTGTGCGTAAATTTTCGCTGCGTATATTTGTGTCATATTATTGGAATGTTAGATAATAGCACCGGAGTGGAATTTTTGGATGAGTAATTAACAAGCTTTAAAATAAACAATTAAACTTTTCCTTTAAATCCTTTCAATCAGTGCTTGAATCTCTACCACGTTTTTATCTTTGAATGGCTCGCTTATGATGATTGTAATGATTTTAGGCCAATGATTATAATAGCCCTGTAGATTTTTATCTTAACCTCAAATGAAAATACTCGTTTAAGTTTGGAAGGGTATACATAGCGCAGCGGAGTTTAAGTACTTAATATTGAAAAATGCGTACGAAGATATAAAGCCACCTAGCCCAAAGCTTACTAACCGAAAATTTTGTGATCAAAATTTTCGTCGATTTTGTGTTTTCAGTAAAGCGCTAGTTTTTCAGAATTCTCCAAATTTGAGGGATATATTGCGTGTCAGTTTATTTTAAGGAACACTAAAGACATGTGCCGCATAAACTGCGAAGTAATAATGTTTGTTTGTTTTATAGTGTTGATAAGTGCCATCTTCGCTCTTTACTTCCATGGGAAATCACTGTTTTTCTTAGATTAATACTTATAAAATAGAGATGAGCGCTGCTCAAATTTAGGAATTCAAATTTCGTAATCACTGGAGGATATCGTGTTTCGATTGTGCTACGATTTAAATCTATATTTTAAAGTTCTATCTTATATTGATAAATAATGTTTCCTTTCATCTTATTTAATCAACAATTTTTAAGTGAGCAAATTAATTAAACCGAAATCAAATTTTATACTTGTATAGTAGAGATGCCTGATCTAATTCTACCTTTTAGTTGATATTGTTTTTATTAAGTGATGCTGTTTTCAGTGCGGCATATGTGACGATTCAGCCTATGATAAATCTTTTCGGCATCCAATAACTAATGCTATTGATGGAACCCCAGGATGGTGGCAAAGCCCCACACTTCAACGAGGTCCACAGTTTGAGTGGGTGACAATTAAATTGGACTTGCATCAGGTATTTAATATTCACAGATTGCTTTTTATCACCTTCTTTGCTGCTTTCAAAATTTCCTCTAATACCATTTATGTTTATTATGTATCGATAGGTTTTTTTTCTAGTCAATTTTTGCTTTTTATCACTTTTTTGCTGCTTTTAAAATTTTCTCTAATACCATCTATGTTCATTATGTATTAGTAGTTTTTTTTCTAGTTAATTTTTGCTTTTTATCACTTACTTTGCTGCTTTAGAAATTTTCTCTAATACCATCTATGTTCATTATGTATTAGTAGTTTTTTTCTAGTTAATTTTTGCTTTTTATCACTTACTTTGCTGCTTTAGAAATTTTCTCCAGTACCATTTATGTTCATTATGTATTCATAGGTTTTTTTCTAGTTAATTTTTGCATTCATCGTAAAAAAAGAAAACAGCTTGTTAATTTTGCTATCCCTACCGGTATTGCTGGTCCCCATTTCATGGTCCTTCAGTCAGAAGGTGCAATGGGGGCTGGAGGCCAGGGATCCTGTGCTTTCACACACCCTTCCTGCTTACCGTCCACAGATTTCTCCAGGTACCCCTTAGGTACTCCACTCTGAGAGTCATGGCACTGACCTCCATTTCAAACCAAATAACAAGTGACACCAGGACTCAATCCCCCGTCCTAAGGACGAAGTATTTTGAATTCTTGGTTCAGGAATAATGGAAAACTTAAGGAATTAGATTTTTTGGAACTGAAAATGTATCTATCTGCTTCATTAAAAAAAAAGCGTTTTCAAAAATTTTTTTTAGCGTTTTGAGAGTGCTTCAAAATATCAACAATTTTTTTCAGGGAGGGGGGTGCCCAAAAAAGTTTTCCCGAGAACATGATTTAAGTGTTATACATTTATTTAGTAAATTTTTGACACTTCTGTATGGTTTGGAACAAAGTTTTGGGGACAAGGTTTAACCCGGATAACCCTTCCCCTGGATTAACTGTCTGTCCAAGTCCTTACTTGTAGCATTTTCTTTTGGCGTTTTTTTCAGGTTAAATATTGTAAAAATAGACAATTGAATCAGAGACATATTAACGAGGGAAAATAGAAAATGAAAGCCTTAGTATAAAGAAGCCTTATAGAACGAACGACATCAAATTAAACCCATTTTCACCCCCATGACCAATACAACCTCTATTCACAGCTGAAAATCACGATTTTCGAAGACTTCTCTTTTGATTGTTTCTAAACTATATAGTTTAAGGCAAGGCTATGTCCAAGGGGGCGGGGGACTTACTGTTTAGAGCTTCTCCCCAAAAAAAACATGACTTACTCTTGAAATTTTAAAAAAAGCGTAAAAAACAAATTTTTGATGCGCTATTCAAATTACCCCCATCCGAGAAATTTCCCCCTAAAACAAAAGTCCTGAATACATATTTGTCTAAAGCAGTAATACAATTTTGTCAATTTGAACCGGGAAACCCAAATGAGAAAAACCAATTAGTTAAATTTGACAGCATTTTTTAACAACTTGACGAATAAAGTTGACAACTAAACCTTAAAAGAAAAGTTACATCGCCTTAAACAATAGTTTAAAATTTAACTTCTTAAAATTTTGTTTTGTTAAAATAAATGACACCTAATAAGGTGTCATTTATTTTTTACTCATTATTGCTGTTTTCGCCCGTGTTTCTTGTTTAACATTGTGCCTGGTGCCACCAATAACTGGATATGAAGGACTTTTTCATCAAAAATTGAAGACCTGGTTTTTTAATTTTTAGTATGAAATTGTGCTAGTTTCCATTTAATCAGTTCAGACAACCAAATTTCAATATCACTTACATTGGTGCTTTAAATATCCGCTAAAAGAATTTTGGCTCTGCGAGTGGTCCAACACCCCGCCAAATAATTCCTTATAAATTCCCTACAGAATGTTTTATTTTGGGTCGCTAGTATGTTTTCTTGTAGTATCGCTTACTTTGTCTTAAATGTAGATAGGATAAGATATTTATTTAAGTAAATCACCAGTACAAACCCAAAATGACCGATTTTATTTGGATAAAAAAAACAACGTATTTTTAATATGTAGTCAAAACTCATATACAATTTATGATTCTTCTATAAGTGAAAACTTCAAACTCTTATGTGTATAAATGTAATGTATGAAAACTTTTATAACGGGTTGTCAATCACCGAATCACAGTAAATCCCCGAATGGCCTCTTACTGTATTAAATAAAAAAACAAGTTTTTTTAAATGAAAGTAAGGAGCAACATTAAAACTTAAAACGAACAGAAATTACTCCGTATATGAAAGGGGCTTTTCCTCCTCGACACCCCGCTCCTTACGCTAAAGTTTTTTATTGTTTTAAAAAGTAGAGTTGCGAGAAAGAATCAAAGTTTAGCGCAAGGAGCGGGGTGTCGAGGAGGAAAAGCCCCTTTCATATACGGAGTAATTTCTGTTCGTTTTAAGTTTTAATGTCGCTCCTTACTTTCATTTAAAAAAACTTGTTTTTTTATTTAATTTCTGAAAGTTTTTTAATTAATACATGTCTGATTTCGGCTCTCCGTACATAAATTATTAAAATGAAATTTGCATATTAATTCTTTTTTTGGCTAAATGGCTTTCTCTTAGTTTTGATCAGACGATTTTGAGAAATAAGGGGTGGGGAAGGAGGTCTTGTTGCCCTCCAATTTTTCGGTTACTTAAAAAGGCACCTAGATCTTTTATTCTTAACGAACGTTTTTATTAGTAAAAAAAATACGTAACTTAAGAATTAACTTACGTAACAAACTTTTATATTCTTATATTTTGATTATATATATGAGGGGGCTGGTCCCCTCGTTAATACCTCGCTCTTCACACTAAATCTTGTTTTATCCCAATTCTTCAAGAATGACCCCTGAATCAGAAAGGCCGTAGAATAAATAGTTGAAATTATTAAAAAAAAAAATTAGCATAAAGAGTGAAGTGTTTATCTCCTCCTAAATACCTCGCTCTTTATGCTAAAGTATTTTTAGAACCCCTCATATGCGTAATAATCTCTGTTCCTTTTTAAGTTTTAATGCTTCTCCTTACTTTCGATTGAAAAAACTTTTTCATGTTTATATTTTCATTGTTTTTTTTTATAGTAATGCTAGAAAGTCCTGCGCCCTTTTCATTGAATTTCTCTTCCCCCATGAAATATTCCTCCAAGGAAAGATCCTCCCATATAGCCCCCTCCCCTGAACCCCACACCCAAACCAAAAAAATCCCCCTGATAACGTCGGTACACTTCCCAGTAACCATTACTGTATGTAAACATTGGTCAAAGTTTGTAACTTGCAGCCCCTCCCCCAGGGACTGTGGGGGGTAAGTCATCCCCAAAGACATAGTTATTATGGTTTTCGACTATGCGGAACAAAATGGCTATCTCAAAATTTTGATCCGTTGACTTTGGGAAAAAAATGAGCGTGGGAGGGGGCCTAGGTGCCCTCAAATTTTTTTGGTCACTTAAAAAGGGCACTAAAACTTTTCATTTCCGTTAGAATGAGCCCTCTTGCAACACTCTAGGACCACTTGGTCGATACGATGACCCCTGGGGAAAAAAAAAACAACAAAAAAACAAATAAACACGCACCCGTGATTTGTCTTCTGGCAAAAAATACGAAATTCTACATTTTTGTAGATTGGACCTTGAAATTTTTTCTATAGGGTTCTCTGATACACTGAATGCGATGGTGTAATTTTCGTTAAGATCCTATGACTTTTAGGGGGTGTTACCCCCTATTTTCCAAAATAAGGCAAATTTTCTCAGGCTCGTAACTTTTGATGACAAAGACTAAATTTGATGAAACTTATATATTTGAAATCAGCATAAAAATCCGATTCTTTTGATATATCTTTTAGCATCGAAATTCCGTTTTTTAGAGTTTCGTTTACTATTGAGCCGGGTCGCTCCTTACTACAGTTCGTTACCACGAACTGTTTGACTAAGACGCAAAATGGATTGATTGAACTCCTAATTTAACGACGATCGGCAATAGGAACGTTTCCGGATTTTGCAGTACTGCTACAACTTGCTTGCTAATAAGGCTGTTTTCTTCTAATCAATCTGGCAAGATTTTGCTCCTCTGATCTAACAAGATCTTGGATACACCCTTGTCTCTAGGGCAGTATTACAGTTTTGCCAATTTGAACCTGGAAACCCAAAAATGAAAAACGAATTAGTTGAATTTGACAGCACTTTTTGACATCTTGACAAATAAAGTTGACAACTACCACTATCAACGACCCACTGCAGCACCAAATCGTTTGAGACCAACACAGCTACATACGCTCCTCCTCCATCCCAATCAAATCAAAGCCTCCCTTTTTAAACCCTTTCAGGAAGTTCCAGTTTTCCCCTAAATCTTTCCTTATGACATCGCCCCGCCGATCCGCTCAAATTTTAGTTCTTGCTTTATTGAAGCGTCTAGACCTCACTCATAGCAGTCAAAACTGCATGGATTTATTTTAGTCTGCAAAATATGACATTGGACAGAGGATTTTTATGATTGTATCATCAAAGTCCTTAGTAGGGACAAACACAGAATGAAGGGTTTTTTTCTTCGTGTGGGTGGGGCATCAGAAAAACTGTGGCTCATCAATTTGTATTTTTTACCATTCCATATTTATAACCTTCTGGGGGAACACTTGCCCTAAAAGCATCCCCTTGATGTGCCCCTGATCCTTAAACCCTGGATCAGAGGAGAATGACTTTATTCTGGAAAAGACCTGAAAAGTGGGTAAAAAAATACAGGCATATCAACGAGGCTATACCCTGATTGATAATTCAGCAAGAACGATGAAGTATCTGTGCTAGTGAACCAAGCAGAAGTTCCTTGACTTTCATTGACCTTAGAAAACTCTGAATTTAATAATCCCCTCTGATAAACAATTTTAGAGGGTGCTGTCTATACAATCATGAAATGAAGAATGCACACACCCGTCTATTATATCTCACTGTTATTATATTAACTACCTATTAATCAGCCTGTCAGAAATTTGACGTATTAGTCATTGTTGAAGGTTTTCTTAACAATGGGGGACTTCTACATTGTTTAGGTGTCTAAAATTTGAGCCCTTGAAAATTTGGATCAAATTCATGGTTTAAATAGTGAGTGAAAGGTCAGATTAACGCACACACTGAACACTTAGCTTGAGAAAAAGTTTTTTTTTGCAATATCATTCTCTTTGATTAGTTAATCAGATTTTCTTGCTTATTGAGATGTTCTAAATGACTGACGTATACAAAGAAGTGAAAAATTGATTTGATATCTATCCCTTTTTTGTCATTATTTTGGAATAGGTATAGTTGGTGGCATAACGAGGAGTTTATTGCACACTGAATATGGTTAACTTAGTATAATTTGGTGCTTTTTATGGTGAAAATGTAGAAAAACCTATTTTGTAAGTAGGCTACTTTCTTTTGGAGAGTGGCCAAGTTACTCAAAGCAAAATATTGGTCATTTAGATTTTCGTCCCATATATTAAAAATAATTTTTTTTTATTATCACTGGAAAATGCCCTTTTTTGGTGTTTTCATTATAAGAAGCCGATAAAATTGCCCCCTCCTAGATTCTAAAAAATAAATCTCCCCATTATTCTTTTAATTTTTTACCTCTGTGTTTAAACGAACATTAGGAAAATGTCTAGATGAGGGACTTCTCATTCTTTCGGAAAATAGCTGCACTAGGAGATTGTTACTTTCAGAAAAAGCTGAAATGGTGCTCTCATTTTCAACTTCCTCTTTCATTTCCTCTATTTCTTCTCTATTGTTGAGGCTTAGAAAGCTGCAGATATGGCACCTTTGGAAAATATGTTTCTTTAATTTTGTTTCAATTCGCTCTTTTTTGACTCTAGAGTTTGAAAACACATATTCGGATTTTTTTTCAAATTTAAGACATATTTTTCAAAATTCTTTAAAACGTTATAAGGTAGGATTTAGCAAAGCTATCGGGTTCTGAGAACTTTACTTGGACCTTGTTTGTGCTCGAAATCCATTGTAAAAATTTCATTTTTATAACACTAAGCTTGTGCAAGGTCATCCATGGGTAGTGCTTTTTGTAGAGGGAAGAGGTGGATGCAGTTACTGCAAAAGACCTTAATGAGGTATAATTTATGCTCTTGAAACATCCTAGGAGTTTCAGTTATGCAACTCAACTTCTTTGCATATAATTTTACCAAACATCTTAGGAATATACAGAAATTTTTTTTAAGAATTTTGAACATTAAAAAAAATTAATTTTATTTGTCTGAGGATAGTAATTTTAATTTCAACATAACCCGAAATATATGGCTTCTAGCATCGTTAATGAGTTAAAGCTGTTAACTCGAATATCGTTTGCGCCAAACTGTTGCCACGCGTGGCAGGACTCAATAAGTCCTGCTTTTAATTTTTCTGGTAGATTCACTTCTAACTTTTTGCATATAAGGTTACTCGACTTTTTGGCTTTTTGCATGAGTCAGTTACTCGACTCATCTTATTTGCAAGATAGTAATAAAACCCTCGTCTATAATTTTACCGAACATCTTAGGAACATATAAAATTTTTGAAATTTTGAAAATTTATGAACATTAAGAAAATTTTAATTTGATTTGTCTTAGGATAGTAATTTTACTTTCAACATTTTTTTCTATTCTTGACAAACCCGAAATATAGGGCTTCTAGCATCGCTAATGAAAATCTGTTCACTCGAATATCGTTTACACCAAACTGAATGCCACGCGTGGCAGGACAGAATAAGTCCTGATTTTAATTTTCTGGTAGATTCACTTCTAGCTTTTTGCATATAAGGTTACTCGACTTTTTGGCTTTTTGCATGAGTCAGGTACTCGACTCATCTTATTTGCAAAATAGTGATAAAACCTTCGTCTATGATTTTACCGAACATCTTAGGAACATATAGAAAATTTTTGAAATTTTGAAAATTTTAAACATTAAAAAATATTAATTTTATTTATCCTAGGATAGTAATTTTACTTCCAACATTTTTTTCTATTCTTAACAAACCCGAAATATATGGGTTCTAGCATCGTTAATGAAAAGCTGTTCACTCGAATATCGTTTACATCAAATTCTGCATACCACATGTGGCAGGGCAGAATAAGTGGCGCTCCAAGAGATATACCAGGTTTTGAGAGTAGTAACTTCTCGGTCATTAATTAACCGATTGTATAATGACTCTGGGATTGTCAGTGATTTAAAATTTAGCGGTTATGTAATTAAGAAGCTGCTACCGTAGGTTTGATTCTTTGCATTACTTGCTTGTAGATAGCAATCACTTGTCTGCCACTTTTGAATGGTAACTATAATAAATTAAAATGAAAGGGCGTCTCCGGATTTGAAAAAAAAGTTGTTTTATTGAGTATTGTCTTTTTTAGTAATAGTGTTAATTTTCTAATCAAATTCTAACCGGCTAATAGCTAATTGCAATTTTCCCAATTACAATATACTAATTAGAATGGGCTTGCCATGCCCAACTGTGGCCTAGTTAAGATTCTCTGACAATGAGGCGTGTAACACATTTATTTATTCGGCGAAACAAAAACTGAAAAGATACAAAAAAATAGGGATTGTGGAAACACTGATATATAAAACCTCTTGGAAGAAACAGAGACTCCTAAATATCTTCAGAAAGAAATAAGATATGAGAACAAGTGGCCGGCGTTTACGCCTCATGAAAATAGCCCAAAGAGAATACCTCCTCACCACAAAAAAAGACTTGGAAAATACCCCCCCTTCCTCAGAAAATACCCCTCGCGGCCGATGGGTCTCCAATGACTTTTAACTTATAAAAAAAAGGACTAGAACTCTCGATTTTCGATCTAATGAGCACCGTCCAAAGTATCTGTGATCATGAGGTGGAGGTGTGGATGAGAAGGGCAGTCCTCCTCTTATACAGAATAAGTTTTGCTCATTTTGGGGCTTAATGTTACTCTTTACTTTCACAATAACAGTATAGATAATATTCCCAGAAATCATAACGGAATAGGTATCAACTTCACATTTTTATGCTTTTTTTAAAGTTTCTTTTGTACCCCACCCCCCAAAAAAAAATGCCACCTTCCCCCAACAAAATCCTATTTATAGGCCTGAGAATTGCACATCAATTTGTACCTCCACCCTTCCCTCCTCTCTCCCTTTGAACTAATTGTATTATATAATGGCCTAATGAGAGTAGGGACATTTTGACATTAAAATGAACTCTTTGATGCATATCCCTCCCTTCCTAATTACTAAACAATCAGAGAATCCCATTGCAGAAGTTTAAGTGCCTTTTTAAGTTTTGTAATTAGTCTGCTGCTTACAGATATAATTTATTATTGGGACATTTTCGTGGGGGAGTTGTCTGTAGGGGCAAGATTGTTTCAAACTGTCTGGCAAGATTTTTTGTATACAAGTAAGGGTGATGTCCACGAGGGTAGCCTAGCCTGCAAGGTAGCCACTTGCAAGGTGACACCTGAATTATGAAGCCAATCACTTCAGTTAAAATAAAGCATTAAAATAAACGCCTCAAACATTTTTGTTTTACAAGAATGGAGGTGCCACCTTGCAGCATCTATGTCGACATTAACCACATTTTCCAAACAAAATCTTACCAGAAAATTTGATTCCCGCTAGAAATTTCCCTTGGACAATTCCACTGTAACATTGGCTCATTGCGTAAAATGGTACATCCAAAGAGGAAGAAAGACAAATTAAAAAGAATTCTATAGAAGAATTCAGGATAAGTCTTCCCAATAAAATTCTCCTCACAGAAAATTCCCCCAGACCATGTCCCTCCCTCTGAAAAAAAGCTCCCCCGCGAAAAATATCCGTATGTTTCCCAATATGAAATACTCTAATTCCCAATAACAAATGTCAGAATGCTGGTAAAAGAAATGAAAGGTGAAAGAGACAGAGGAGAGAAAGAGACAAAGAGGTGAAAGAGGCTGGTGAAAGAGAGGCTGTGATGGCTAATGAGAGAGAGAGGCTCCGATGGCTAGGGCACGTTCTGCAGATGAAGAATGACAGATTACTAAAGATTTTCTTTTTCGGTCAACCGTCTAGGGTTAGAAAAAAGCGGTCCGTCCTTGGTTGCGGTGAAAGGATGTCGTAAGGAAAGATGTTAGGGAAATGAGAGCTTCCTGGGAGGGTGGAAAGAGGTTGGCTTTGAATATACTGGAATCGAGGAAGAGTGTGTATTGCTGTGTTGACCTCATGTGGCTTGGTGCTGAATTGAGCTGTTAATAGTAGTTGTAGCAAGGGCCTATTGAATGTTTTTGTTCTGAGGGTAATTTTTGGGGAGGGGGGAATAACAAACGAACTTTACAAAATGCATGAAAAATTGTTTTTATACGTTTTCGTTACTTTCTTACGAGTCAGACATATTTTTTTTTTGGGGGGGGGGTGGTTTCCCCCCCCCCCTAGGTGTGGCCTTACCAACAGACTATTTTTACATTCTAAAATACTTTAGGAAAGGAATTGTCAAACTTTCAAACTAACAGACGGAGGAAAGTAAAACAGTTATCTAAACAGACGGAGGATTGAGCTGGGAGTAAATTTATGTATAGGATAAATATCATTCACTGTGCACCTTTACTGTTGATGTTGCTCTTTACTTTCAGTGGAAGAACTTTTTAAGAAAGTAATCACCCTTAGATTTTAATAGCGACTAATTAAAATGTAAAATTTTCATTTTAAATACAAACTACAAGTGGCAGCCAATTAAAAAAAAAGCTTAAGGGCTCTGACGTAATTTTATGGGGGGGAGAGGGCTTTGAATTTTCAGGAAAGGAGGCTCTGGTTCACAAATATTCCGTTAAAAAGTATGATATATTTCTGCATATTACAACATCTTGTGCAAAAGCAAAATCTTGTCTTTCAAGGAAAATAAATAAATGACACTATCCCCCTTCTCTAATTTGGGGCCATGATACTTATATTATATTCATGAAAACCAAGGATCGAACATGAACAACAGACAGTACAATCGTAAACTAACCAAGGAAGTTGAAATTAAAGTTGAAATTAAAATTAGGGGGTTTGACCCCCCCCCACTAAAAAAATGTTTTCTGACTCTTAAAAACTTAACAAATGAACATAAATAATTTTTTTATTTGTTTTTAAAGTTTTTTTTGTAAAAATCCCCCAGAAAATAATGATTTAGTAACCCCCCGCCCCCCATAAAAAAAATACGGTCCCGTCTCTAAGTTTGAAGTGCTCGTATGCATTCGCTTCCCTTGAATCAAACAGGATACATCTAATTTTTATTCAGTACTGAACTAGCATTCATTCAGTAAACATCTGTATTTGCGCAATACACTTTTCAGCCGGATTAACTCTGACAAGTAAATTCTTTGATAGTTTTTCAATGAATTCGGAGTAATGGCATCGTTTTTGCGAGCACTGTACAAAATTGGATGTGAATTATCTTGGGCGTTCGTTTATCTATTTAAAAAAATTATAAACATTATTGAAAATAAATATGGTTCAGAAAAGCGATCAAGACAAAGTGATTTAGAGGATCCACAGAGACGACTAATAATATCTCAAAGTTAGATAAAATCCTTGAAATAGTCGAAGCAACTAAAAATGATGTCTTAGAAATAAAAATGGAAATCGTTGACAATAAACACCCTCTAGCAAGCACTATCACACATATGACATTTTTCGGGCCTTTTTTTCGCAAAAATATTCGCTTACACAAGAATTGATCGTTTAGATTTAATGAAAAAATCCACATTAGCGTTTCTTCTAGTGACTCAAAGCAATCGAGGTCAGCTTAGCACAATGTACCACTCCCAATGACACCTTTCTGGCACATATTATCACACCTAAGGGTTTTTTCAAGCTTTTACCTTCAAAATAAATTTATAAACTAAAAAATGACCATTTTTTTGAACAGTGGAAACTTGCCATTTTATAGCTAGATTGCGATGTTCCATGGGAATTCCAAGCCCGTGGAAATAAATGGCTGACAAACGAAACCCTCTAGCATGGATTGTCGCATACATGACATTTTTTGGGCATTTTCGTACAAAAATATTTGTTTACGCTAGAATCGATTGTTTAAATTTGATGAAAAAACCAATTAGCGTTTCTTGATGACTCCTTACGATTGACGCCAGCGTGGCACAATTCACCAGCCCTCCATTACACCCTTCTGGTGCATATTTTCACACCTAAGGTTTTTTCGAGCTTTTACCCTTAAAATTATTTATAACTTCAAAATGGCCATTGTTTTTATTTTAACAGCGGAAACATGCCACTTCATTGCTAGATTGTGATGTTCCATGGCAATTTCAAGCTGGTGACACTCAATTGCTGACAAAAGCCACCCTCTAGAAGTCATTATCCCACATATGGCGTTTTTCAAACATTGAAGTTTTTAATGCTTTTCCCCTCAAAATATATTTATAAACTAAAAATTATCATTGTTTCAGTTTTAACTTGTTGCATGCAGATTTTTGTTCATAGAAGTGGCTGCATGCTGATTTTTATACGTGAGTCTTGTTGTTTTTTCCTTTTTTCTCTTCGCGAAACTTGTGCATTGATTATTTTTCTCGAGAAACTGATTTTGTTCATGGAACTTGCTGTGTGCTGATTTTTGTTCGCGAAGCTCTCTTTGTAAAACTTCGTGGAATCTTTTTTTCTCTTTGTGAAACTTGTACATTGATTTTTCTCCTCGTGAAACTGATTTTGTTCATGGAACTTCTTGCGTGCTGATTTTTTTTTTCTCGAAACTTGTTGCATGTTGATTTTTCTCTTCCTGAAACTTGAACACTGATTTTTTCTCTTTGTGAAACTAATTTTGTTCATGGGACTTGCTGTATGCTAATTTTTGTTCGTGAAGCTTGTTGTGTGCTGATTTTTGTTCGCGAAAGTTGTTGCATGTTGATTTTTCTTTTCGTGAAACTTGTACATTGATTTTTCTCATCGTGAAACTGATTTTGTTCGTGTGCTAATTTTTGTTCATGGAACTTGTTAAGCGCTGATTTTTTTCGTGAAACTTGTTGCATGTTGATTCTTCGTGAAACTTGTACATTGATTTTTCTCTTCGTGAAACTGATTTTGTCCATGAAACTTATTGGGTGCTGTTCTTCGTTCGTTGAACTTGTTGCTTGTTGATTTTTTTTTTAGACTTGTTGCATGTTGATTTTCCTCTCTGTGAAAATCGTGCACTGATTTTTCTCCTCGTGAAACTCATTTTATTCCTGAAACTTGTTGTGTGCTGATTTTGTGTTCATGGAAATTGCTGCTAGCGGATTTTCTATTCGTGAAAATTGTTGCATGTTGATTTTTCATTTCTTGAAAGTTACACATTGAGTTTTTCGTCTCGTGAAACTCATTTTTTTATGAAACTTGTTGCGGGCTGATTTTGTCCGTGGAACTTGCTGTTTCCTGACTTTTCTGTGCATAGTACTTGTTGCATGCTTATTTTTGTTTGTGGAGCTTGTTGCGTGCTGATATTTCTTTTGTGAAACTTGTTGCATGTTGATTTTTCTCTTATTTTTTTCATTTTTATCCTCGTTAAACTGATTTTGTTTATGGAACTTGTAATAGGTTAGGTTAGTTGGACTATACCAAGCGTAGTGGAACCTACACCTAACCTACCGAGTGTAGGTTAGGTATAGGTTTCGCCACGCTTAGTACACCTGACTTACACATGGTTGGTTAGGTTAGTTTAGGTTACGTGACATGTCATCTAACTTAACCTAACCATATGTGTATTTTAGGTATAGGTTCCACCAAGCTTGGTACATCCCCCAAGTATAACCTAATCTACTGCAAGTTTCATGAACAAAATCAGTTTCATGAAGAGAAAAATCAATATGCAACTTTCCAGAAGAGAAAGCGAGTTTCATGAACAAAATCAAGTTCCTTGAACAAAAAATCACCACGCAACAAGTTTCAGGAAAAAATCTGTTTCACGTGGAGAAAAATCAACATACGAGTTTCATGAAGAGAAAAATCAACATGCAACAAGATTCACGATCAAAAATCAGCATGCATCAAGATCCACGAACAAAAATCAGCATTCAATAAGTTCTTTGAGAAAAATTGGTTTCAAGAGAAGAAAAATCAATGTACAAGTTTCACGAAGAGAAAAAACAATGTGCAAGTTTGACGAACAAAAATCAGCACACAACAACTTCCACGAACAACAATCAGCACTTAACGTGTTCCATTAACAAAATCAGTTTCGAGAGGAGAAAAAACAATGTACAAGTTTCACGAAGATATAAACCAACATGCAATAAGTTTCATGAACGAAATCAGCGCAAAATAAGTTCCACGAACAAAAATCAGTACACAACAAGTTCCATGAACAAAATCACCTTCACGAGGAAAAAATCAAGGAACAAATTCCATGAACAAAATCAGTTTTACGAGAAGGAAAATCAATGCCAATAATAATCAACATGTAAATAGTTTAATGAACAAAATCAGTTTCACGATGAGAGAAAATCAATGTACAAGTTTCACGAAGAGAATAATCAACATACAACAAGTTTAACGAATAAAAATTAGCACGCAACAGGTTCCACGAACAAAATCAGCACTCAACAAGTTCCATGAATAAAATCAATTTCACGAGAAGAAAAATCAATGTACAAGTTTCACGATCAGAAGAATCAAAATATAACAAGTTTCACAAACAAAACTCAGCATGTATCAAGTTCCAGAATAAAAAAAAACAGCACGCAACGAGTTACGTGAACAAAATCTGAACAATGAGAAAAATCAGTGTAGAAGTTTCACGAAGGGAAAAATCAATATGTAACAAGTTTCACGAACAAAATCAGGACGTAATAAGTTCCACGAACAAAAATATCAGCACGTAGCAAGTTCCACGAAAACAATTTGCACGCAACAGGTTTCATGAACAAAATCAGTTTCACGAGGAGAAAAATCAATGTGAAAGTTTCACGAATTGAAAAAAACCAACATGCAACATGTTTCATGAACAAAAATCAGCACACAGCAAGTTCCACGAATAAACATCAGGACATGACAAGTTCCATGAAGAAAATACGTTTCACGATGAGAAAGATCAAAGTACAAGTTTCACGAAAATAAAAATCAAGATTCATCTATTATCACGAACAAAAGTTGGTAAGCAGCTAGCTTTGTGAACAAAATCAGTTTCACGAGGAAAAAATCAAAGTACAAGTTTCATGGAAAGAAAAATTAAGATGCAACAAGTTTCAAGAATAAAAATCAGCATGCAACAAGTTCCTCGAACAAAAATCAGCACGCAACAAGTTCCATGAACAAAATCAGTTTCACGAGGAGAAAAATCAATGTACAAGTTTCACGAAGAGGAAACTCAACATGCAACAAGTTGCCCAAACAGAAATCAGCAGGCAACAAGATCCACAAACAAGATCAGTTTCACGAGGAGAAAAATCAGCAAGCAGCAAGTTATTTATATTTTAATATTTTTGCGTAAAAAACAAAACAAAAAATGTCATATGTTTGATAATACTTGCTAGAGGGCTTTGTTTGTCAGCCATTGAGTGTCTCTGGCTTAGAATTACCATGGAAAATCGCAACCTAGTAATGAAATTTTTCGCTGTTCAAATAAAAAACAATTACGATTTTTTTAGTTAATAAATTTATTTTGAGGGAAAATCTGGAAAAATCCTTAGGCGTGATAATGTTAGCCAAAAGGGTACTACCGGGGGGAGGGTACATTGTGCCACGCTGGCTTCAATTGCTAGGAGTTATCAGAAGAAACGCTAATGAAGATTTTTCATTAGATTTCAATGATCGATTCTAGTGTAAACGAATATTTTTGCAATCAAATATCCGAAAATGTCATGTGTATGAAAAAGACTCTATTAGTAAAAAAACATTCGCTAAGAGCAAGCCACATTATTATCGGATAATACTCTCTAAAGCATTATTGAACAAGCAGATGTACTTCAAATGTAAGCAAATTTCAGTAATCGATTTTCCACCCTGCATGTCCGTTATTGCAATCATATGGGGAAATGCAATACATTTAATCGGTCTAGTATTCGAGAAACAGATTTCTCCATGGGTGCTGAATAGGCTATCTGGTAGAATGTATAAACCGAATCAAGATATTAGAAAGGGTTTTATGGTCCGAAGTACAGTTCCCTTAGATGGAAATGCCCTTTTTGAATCCGAACGCGGACATAAAATCTTTAGAGTATTAAGGTTCCCAGAGAAAAACGCCTTGAAACAAAATGAAATCCTTAAGAAATAAAGCTTTGAAAAAGAAAGAAATCCTGAAAATTTGAATCTCTTGTATTATATAACATCCCACGTGTACATCGACATTACGTAGCGTCCTAATGTGTGCTGCCATTGCGTAACACCCAACATGTGGGCTGTCATTACGAAACACCCATGTGCGTTCCTTACTCAGTTACAAGCGGGGATATCCCCACGGAGCCCTGAAGTCTAGCAAGTCACGCGAGATTTTGTCATTCCCAATAAATCTACTAAATCAGGTAAGATTACATCGCCCCTAATAAATCTAGCAAGGCACATAACATTGCGTCACATTCCACGTTTATACCGTTATTATGTATCGCCCGCATGCGTACCTCCCTTATTTACAACTGGAGTTCCCCAAGGGAACTGAACAAACAAGTCACGTTAGAATGCGTCATCTTTAACACTCGTTAACATTCCCTATTGCATAAGAACTAAATAAATCATGAAGAAAAATGTCTTATAAAATGTCTTGAAATGTCTTGAAATGTCTTGAAGAAAAATATCTTAAAAAAGTTTTGAAATTTCTTGAAATCTATTGAAGAGCGTCTTGAAGAAAAATGTCTTAAAAACATGTTGAAACGTCTTGAAACCTTATGAAAAACTGAAAAATACCTTAAAAAGGTCTTAGAACGTTTTGAAGCATCTTGAAAAACCTCTTTAAGAAAAATGTCTCAATAAGCCCCCCACTTGACTAGTGGACTCTAACATCCTATTATGTAACACCCAAACCCTATTACGTAACATTCAAAGAAATCCTGGAGCAAAAAAGCCCAGAAGGTTTTTTAAAGAACAATCTTAGGAAACCTGGGGTAAAGAAGCGCTGAAGGTTTTTAACCATAACAATCTTAGAAATCCTGAGGTAAACAAGCCCTGACGCTCACAGATTTTCTTAAAAGAGGAAACTATTAGGTAAAACCTAAGAAAATTTTGATTTAGCGGGCCCCCTGAAGGTTTTTAATTATAACAATCTTAGAAATTTTTTGGATAAAGAAGCCCCTGAAGATCTTTCCCTAAGAAACTATTAGGTAAAACCCAAGGAAATTTTGATTTAGCGGGCCCCCTAAAGGTTTCTTGATGACTCTCTATTATGTAACAATCTTTACACTCTATTATGTAACAAATCCTGAAGTAAACAAGACCCTGAAGGATTTTTTAAAGTATTAAAGAAAGTATCATTTAACAACCAAAGAAATCCTTGAGTAAAGAAGCTCTGAAGGTTTTTCCCTGGCCCTCGTGGGTTTTAAAAAGAAACTATGACATAACAGACCCCTGTATCTCTTAAAAGACGTTCCCTATGACGGAACAACCACCTTGGTCTTGAAGAAGTTTCAAAAAGTGTCGGGATCGGGATTCGAAGGAAGTACTGGCCCGTAGAATTGATTGCACAAGTGTGCCAAATATGGAGGAAACTGTGCCAAGTGTTGCGTACATGTACGGCACACTTGTTGTTCTGGTATGGGCGCCAGGTGGTGGGAAGTGGGCGCCCATCACCTTAAAGTTTCAAGGACAGGGTAAATTAAATCTGATAATTTGAATTGCTTAAAAAATAAGAAAAAGCAGGAACTAAGTTTTTTTTACGAAAAACCCTCGTTTGCAGGCTTGGTAGTAGTGCGTGCCAAATTAAAAAAAGAGACGGTGGTGAAGAATCAGCAAAAAATAATCAAAAATGTACAACACCAGACACCTTAAGTCTGTGTAGGGTCTAGCTATCCTTTGAAGTTATTAAATAGTAAAAGAACAAGTTTTTTTTTTAAATGAAAGTAAGGAGCAACATTAAAACTTAAAACGAACAGAAATTACTCCGTATATGAAAGGGGCTTTTCCTCCTCAACGCCCCGCTCTTTACGCTAAAATTTGACTCTTTCTCTTAACTCTATTTTTAAAACAGTAAGAAACTTTAGCGTAAAGAGCGGGGCGTTGAGGAGGGAAAGCCCCTTTCATATATGGAGTAATTTCTGTTCGTTTTAAGTTTTAATGTTGCTCCTTACTTTTATTTAAAAAAAAGCTTGTTTTTTTTTATTTAATTTCTGGACGTTTTTGAATTAATGCATGTTTTGATCTTGACTCTCCGCACATAAATAATTAAAACGAAATTTGCATATTAATTAATTGCAATTACTCGGAAAATTTTGAGAAAAAAGAAGGGAGGGAGGAGGCCTAGTTGCCCTCCACGTTTTTGATTACTTAAAAAAGCAACTAGAACTTTTAATTTTTTACAAACGTTTTCATTGGTAAAAAATATACGTAACTTACGAAATAACGTGCGTAACGAACTTCTATATTCGCTTTTTTTTATAGCGTATATGAAGGGGTTCAACCCTCGTCGAACGTCGATACCTCGCTCTTTACACTAAAGCTTAGATTTTGTCCCAATTCCTTAAGAATGACCTCTGAATCACAAAGGCCGTAGAATAAATATTTGGAATTACTAAAAATACTTTAGCGTAAAGAGTGAGGTATAACGAGGAGGTAAACCCCATATATGCGTAATAATTTTAGCTCGTTTTGTTTTAATGCTGCTCCTTACTTTCAGTAGAAAAAAACTTTTCATATTTATTTTTCATTGTTTTTTCAAATAATGCTAGAATATCCTGCGCCCCCTTCATTGAAATTATATCCCCCCATGAGAAGTTTCTTCATGGAAATATCCTCCCACGTACCCCCCTCAATTCTCCCCCCTAAACCAAAAACATCCCCCTGAAAACGTCTGTACACTTCCCAATAACCATTACTATATGTAAACACAGGTCAAAGTTTGTAACTTGCGGCCCCTCCCACGGGGACTGCAGGGGAGTAAGTCATCCCCAAAGACATAGTTAATAGGTTTTTCGACTATGGTGAATAAAATGGCTATCTCAGGATTTTGATCCGGTGACTTTGGGGAAAAAATGAGCGTATGAGGGGGCCTAGGTGCCCTCAAATTTTTCTGGTTACTTAAAAAGGGCACTAGAACTTTTAATTTCCGTTAGAATGAGTCCTCTTGCAACATCCTAGGACCACTCAGTCGATACGATCACCCCTGGAAAAAAATAAATAAAATAAACACGCATCCGTGATCTGTCTTCTGGCAAAAAATGTGAAATTCCACATTTTTGTAGATAGGAGCTTGAAACTTCTAATGTAAGGTTTTCTGATACGCTGAATCTGATGTTGTGATTTTCGTTAAGATTCTATGACTTTTAGGGGGTGTTTCCCCCTATTTTCTAAAATGAGGCAAATTTTCTCAGGCTCGTAACTTTTGATGTAACTATTGGTATCAAAATTCCATTTTTTAGAGTTTCGGTTACTATTGAGCCGGGTCGCTCCTTACTACAGTTCGTTACCACGAACTGTTTGATAATTCTGCTTGAGGATTAACAGATTGTTAATTTTTGAATTTTTAGGAACAAAAAGTGCTGCTTTGCTTACTTATTTTCACGGTTCAAAGGGGCAACACTGACGAAAATGTGATGCTACCCAAACAACTTCATTACTTTGAACCAAATAAAAAATCTTAGAAAGTTGCACTTTTAGAGGCATGAATAGACCTAAGATGAGTCCAAGGCAATGGGCCTAGAGGTGTTCTTGGTTTTTTAATGGATTTCCGGTCCTACTTTCTGTAAAAAAAGAGAAAGACTTTTTGATTCCCTCCTGTAGCTCTAACGACTAATAACATTTTAGAAATAAAAAAAGAAAAAAAAGAAGGTAGGTCAAAGATCGCAATTGTCACAAACAGTTTATATAATTAATTATGCTCATCCAAAGTTCATAATGTCTGATAAATCATGTACCTATAGGTAGTAGATATAAGGCTAGATCTTTGAATTTTAATTAGATCAATGTTTCATTTGGATTGGGTTATCTAAACTTCAAAATTGATGAGGCCACATATGGTTACTATTGACATGAGTACAACGGGATTCAAGATATACTAACGGTGGATTAATAGCTTGGTTTTATTTGAAATATGATTTTCCTTTTGAAATACCAGGACCATCCAAGCTACAAAATAGATGTTTCCTCTTGGGACAAAGTAAACTAAATTCTTTAGATTTTGGTAAATAAATTCTAAGACTGCACTGGCTATACATGAGGTTCAACGAAAAACGAATAATACGAAGAAAAAAAAATGTAAAAATAATTAAAAAGAACTAAGAAAAAGAAAATTTTAAACTGAGATACTGGTGATCATCAAAAATTGCCAAATATTGATTGGCGAATAATAGATTGCCAAAGATTGTCCTTTTCGGCCAACCGTGTAGTGCTAACCCGTAAGCAGGTCGTCTGCAATTGGGGTGGGAGGTAAAGTAGAGGTAAAGGATATGGTACTAGACCCTTAAACTCCAAACCGGCGATGCTAATCCTCATTTCAAGGCCCTTCAGCCAGGAAGTGCAATAGAGTGAGAGGATGCGTTAAAGAAAAATTTACGGGAAGTAGGAACCTCCTGGGAAGGTGATGAGACGGAGGCTTTGAATGGAAAGGGTTGGAGGAGGAGCGTGCGAAAATGTGTTGGCCTCAGGTGGCTTGATGCTGCGATGAGTTATTAACAGTAGAAGTAGTATGATAATTTAATGCAATGATATTCAATTTACGTTCCATCTCGTTTTAAAACAGAATCAATAAACTCATTTAATATAGTGCAAGATTTAAAAGATATTCTAAAAAAAAAGAAGTTCCAATGGAGACTGATAAACTTGCCCGCTTTGAAGAGTTAAAGACGATTATTTACTGTATTGCTTAAGCCGGTGCCAGGGAATCTACAATAAGGGAAGGTATATTTGGAAATAATGAGTTGATACTTACAGGTGTCTTAAATTGTACGTCGCCTCAGTTTATTTGTAGAGTAGTATGTATCTGGAAATTTTGTCAAACAAAAAAAAATATATAATAAAATAAAAAATCTCAGTACAAAGTAAATATAAGGTTTTATTTACATATTTTTCCGAGTAACAATGTTCTTTTCAATGACGGACCGTTTTTATGGCACTTGGTATTTACCAAGTAACATATAGCGATCGCAAATTCTGTCGGTCTGTTGGTCCCGGTTTTGCTAGTTTAGGCACTTCCAGATAAGCTAGGACGATGAAATTTGGCAGGCGTATCAGGGACCAGACCAGATTAAATTCAAAATAGTTGTTTCCGTGATTCGACCATCTGGAGGGGAGTGGAGGACGGTTAATTCGGAAAAATTTGAAAAATCAGGTATTTTTAATTTACGAACGGCTGATCTAATCTTAATGAAAGTTGATGTTTGGAAGGATATCGCGTCTCAAAGCTCTTATTCTAAATCCCAACTGGATCCGATGACATTGGGAGGAGTTGAGGGGAAACCTAAAATCTTGGAAAACGCTTAGAGTGGAGAGATCGGGATGAAACTTGGTGGGAAAAATAAGCAGAAGTCCTAGATACGTGATTGACATAACCGGAACGGATCCGCTCTCTTTGGGGTAGTTGGGGGGTGGGGGGGGGTTAATTCTGAAAAATTAGAAAAAATGAGGTATTTTTAACTAGGAAATCTTAGAAAACGCTTAGAGATGAGAGATCAGGATGAAACTTGGTGGGAAGAATGAGCAGAAGTCCTAGATACGTGATTGACATAACCGGAACGGATCCGCTCTCTTTGGGGTAGTTGGGGGGGGGGGGGTAATTCTGAAAAACTAGAAAAAATGAGGTATTTTTAACTAGGAAATCTTGGAAAACGCTTAGAGATGAGAGATCAGGATGAAACTTGGTGGGAAGAATGACCACAAGTCAAAGATACGTGACTAACATAACCGAACCAGATCTGCTTTCTTTGGGGCAGTTGGGGGGTTATTCGGAAAGATTAGAAAAAAATAGGTATTTGTAACTTACGAACTGGTTATCAGGTCTTAATGAAATTTAACATTTAGAAGGATCTTGCACTTCAGAGCTCTTATTTTAAATTCCGACCAGATCCGGTGACATTGGGGAGAGTTGGAGGGAGAAACCGAAAATCCTGGAAAACGTGAAAATTGGGGTCATCTTTATTTTGCGAATGAGCGATCGGATCTTAATGAAATTATATATATATATATATATATATATATATATATATATATATATATATATATATATATATATATATATATATATATATATATATATATATATAGAAACAGCTTATGTCTCAGATGCTCCATTTTCAATTGGATCTTTGGACATAGGGGATTGGAGGGGGAAAACAGAAATCGTGGAAACCGGAAATATTGGAAAACGCTTAGAGTGGAGAAAGCGGGATGAAAGTTGATGGGAAGAATAAGCACAAGTTCTAGATACGTGATTGACATAATTGGAACGATTTCGCTCTCTTTGGATGAGTTTGGGGGGGGGGAGGATTTCCAGTGCTTTGGCGAGTTCGGTGTTTCTGGACGTGTTAGGACGATGAAAATTGGTTGGCGTGTCAGGGACCTGCACAAATTGACTTAATAACAGTCGTTTCTCCGATTCGGCCATCTGGGGGGCTAGAGGGAGAGGAAAAATTGAAAAAATGAGGTATTTTTGATTTGCGAATGGGTGATAATATCTTAATGAAATTTGATATTTAGAAGTACCTCGTGACTCATAGCTCTTATTTTAAATCCCGACCATATCCGGTGATATTGGGGGGGTTGGAGGGGGAAATGGGAAATCTTGGAAAACACTTAGAGTGGAGATATCGGGATGAAACTTGGTGGAAAGAATAAGCACAAGTCCTTGATACGTGATTGACATAGCCAAACTGAATCCGCTCTCTTTGGGGGAGTTGGGGGAGGGGTGTTATTCGGAAAAATTAGATAAATTGAGGCATTTTTAACATAAGAACGGGTGACCGGATCTTAATGAAATTTGATATTTGGAAGGAAATCATATCTCAGAGCTCTTATTTTAAATCCCGATCAGATCTGGTGACATTGGCGGAGCTATTGATACATGATTGACGTAACTGGACTGGATCCGCTCTCTTTGGGGGAGTTAAGGGGGCAGGGCTTTGGCGAGTGGGTGATTCTGGACGTGCTAGGACGATGAAAATTGGTAGGCGTGTCAGGGACCTGAATAAATTGACTTGATAAAGTCGTTTCCCCCGATTTGACTATCTTGGGGGCTGAAGGGAGAGGAAAAATTGAGAAAAAATGATTCTCTTTTTTTAAATCAGTTTATTGATTCTTAGAATTTTGCTAGAGCTCATGTCATATGAGCTCTTGGCTCTTGGCTCTTCCGACCTCGTCACAAGCGTCATACGAGCTCTTAGCTCTTGTTTTCTATTACATCTATTATATTTTTTCTCTATATTCTTTTATGCTTGTCGAATGCTAGATTTTGGTTTCAGGTGAGAAGTTTTCAGGCCTTTGAAATTTTTTATTGCATATAGATATGAGGCAAAGACATAATAAATTGAGCGCTATACATAAAAGACAAAATTTAATTAACACAATCTATTAATATTAAAATTGTTTAAAATTAGAATTTATAATTAAAATTATTCAGTAATAATAATAAAGTTTAATAAACAAAAAATAAATAATACCCTTTTAAAATTCATCTCCGTGACTCATTTTTCCTTTAAAAACTACTGCTTAATGTGCTTATAATAAATTAGACATCTTTGGTTAAAGTAGCTGCGGACGCCACCTCCTCCACTTCAGGCTAAAAGCAGCACTCTTCCTCTTCCTAAGGCCAAATGTAGTAACTGTACCACTGGGGGTATCGTATCATAAAACTAATGGTATATGTGCCAGAGTTGAAAACCCTCGGTCTAGATGAATTCCAACAAAAAGGACCAAGGACCTTATCGGCTACCAAAGATATGTTTTAGACCAAGGAAATTATTTACAGATTTCTTCCATATATCCAGTATGGTGCGAATGACCTGTACCTTTGAAATGTGCCGGTTCTCCAAATTAAGTGCTTCGCGTACGAATCGGACGCAAACTTTTCTGTGATATTTCAAAAGATCCTATGTTACGCGTCCTATTTTTTTTTACAGGACATTGGAAAAATAGAATATGTGCGCTTGACCAGATTTTCAGCCTCGACCATATTTTTTTCCCATTTGGCCCATAAAAGTAATGATAATAAAGTAAAAAGGATTCACGGTTTGGTTTTTCCAGTATTAAATAAAAAAAACAAGTTTTTTCAACTGAAAGTAAGGAGTGACATCAAAACTTAAAACGCACAGAAATTACTTCGTATATGAAAGAGGCTGCTTCCTCATCAACGCCCCGCTCTTTACGCTAAAGTTTGACTCTTTCTCTCAATTGTTCTTTCTAAAACAGTAAAAAACTTTAGCGTAAAGAGCGGGGCGTTGATGAGGAAGCAGCCTCTTTCATATACGAAGTAATTTCTGTGCGTTTTAAGTTTTGATGTCACTCCTTACTTTCAGTTGAAAAAACTTGTTTTTTTTATTTAATTTCTGAACGTTTTTGAATCAATGCATGTTTTGATTTTGGCTCTCCGCAGAGGAATAATCAAAACGAAATTTGCATATTTTTTTTTTTTGGCTCAATGGCTTTCTCATAATTTTGATCGAATGATTTTGAGAAAAAAAGAGCGGGGGACGAAGCCTAGTTGCCCCCCGATTTTTTGGTTAATTAAAAAGGCAACTAGAACTTTTAATTTTTTACGAATCTTTTTATTGGTAAAAGATTTACGTAACTTATAAATTAGCTTACGTAAAGAACTTTTGTATTCTCATGTTTTTATTACATATATGAGGGGATTCGCCCCATCGTCAGTACCTCGCTCTTTACACTAAAGCTTAAATTTTATCCCAATTCATTAAGAATGACCCCCTGAATCACAAAAGCCGTAGAATAAGTAGTTGAAATTACCGAAAATACTTTAGCGTAAAGAGCGAGGTATTAGAAGGAGGTGAGCCCCTCATATGGGTAATAATTTCTGTTTGTTTTAAGTTTTATTGCTGTTCCTTACTTCCAGCTGAAAAATCTTTTTCACTTTTATTTTTTAATTGTTTTTTTTTAAATAATGCTAGTAAATCCTGCTCTCCCTTCATGGAAATTTTCTTCTCCCATTACAAATTCTCGAAGGAAAGTTCCCCCAGCATATCCCCCTCTTCTCAACCCCTCCCCCAAACCAAAAAAATCCTCCTGAAAACGCCTGTATACTTCCCAATAACCATTACTATATGTAAGCACAGGTCAAAGTTTGTAACTTGTTGCCCCTCCCACGGGGACTGTGGGGGAGTAAGTCGTCCCCAAAGACATAGTTATAAGGTTTTTCGACTACGCTGAATAAAATGGCTATCTCAGAATTTTGATCCGTTGACTTTGGTAAAATAATTAGCGTGGGAGGGGGCCTAGGTGCCCTCCAATTTTTTTGGTCACTTAAAAAGGGCACTAGAACTTTTCATTTCCGTTAGAATGAGCCCTCTTGCAACATTCTAGGACAACTGGGTCGATACGATCACCCCTGGAAAAAAAAACAAAAAAAAAACAAAAAAACAAAAAAACAAATAAACACGCATCCGTGATCTGCCTTCTGGCAAAAAATGCAAAATTCCACATTTTTGTAGATAGGAGCTCGAAACTTCTACAGTAGGGTTCTCTGATACGCTGAATCTGATGGTGTGATTTTCGTTAAGATTCTATGACTTTTAGGGGGCGTTTCCCCCTATTTTCTAAAATAACGCAAATTTTCTCAGGCTCGTAACTTTTGATGGGTAAGACTAAACTTGATGAAACTTATATATTTAAAACCAGCATTAAAATGCGATTCTTTTGATGTAGCTATTGGTATCAAAATTCCATTTTTTAGAGTTTTGGTTACTATTGAGCCGGGTCGCTCCTTACTACAGTTCGTTACCACGAACTGTTTGATGAACGTCAATAAGGGGCTACTTCCTCATCAACGCCCCGCACTTTACGCTAAAGTTTGAATCTTTCTCTCAACTCTACCTTTTAAAACAGTAAAAAACTTCAGCGTAAAGAGCGGGGCGTTGATCAGGAAGCAGCCCCTCTCATATACGAAGTAATTTCTGTTCGTTTTAAGTTTTAATTTCGCTCCTTACTTTCAGTCAAAAAAACTTGTTTTTTTATTTAATTTCTAAATGTTCTTGAATCAATGCATGTTTTGATTTTGGCTCTCCACAGAGGAATAATCAAAACGAAATTTGCATATTTATTATGGCACTTGGTATTAACCAAGTGACATATAGCAATCGCAAATTCTGTCGGTCCGTCGGTCTGTCTGTGGGTCCCGGTTTTGTTACTTTAGGCACTTCGAGGTAAGCTAGGACGATGAAGTTTGGCAAGCTTATCAGATTCGGGACCGGATTAAATTAGAAATAGTCGTTTTCCCGATTTGACCATCTGAGGGGATTGGGGGGCCGGTTAATTCGGAAAAAATAGAAAAAAAATGAAGTATTTTTAATTTATGAACGGGTGATGGGATCTTGATGAAATTTGATGATTGGAATGATATTGTGTCTCAGAGCTCTTATTTTAAATCCCGACCGGATCTGATGACATTGGGGGGGAGTTGGAGGGGGGGAACCTAAAATCTTGGAAAAGAGTGGAGGGATCGAGATGAAAATTGATGAAAAAATAAGCACAAGTCCCAGATACATGATTGACATAATCGGAACAGATCCGCTCTCTTTGGGGTAGTTGGGGGGGGGGGGGGGGTAATTCTGAAAAATTAGAAAAAATGAGGTATTTTTAACTTACGAACAGGTGATCGGATCTCAATGAAATTTGACATTTAGAAGGATATCTTGTCTTAGAGTTCTTATTTTAAATCCCGACTGGATCTGGTGACATTGGGGGAAGTTTGGGGCGGGGAACCTAAAATCATGGAAAACGCTTAGACTGGAGGGATCGGGATGAAACTTGGTGGGAAAAATAAGCAGAAGTCTTACATACGTGATTTATATAATTGGAACGGATCCGCTCTATTGAGGGGGGGGGGGTAATTCTGAAAAATAAGAAAAAATGACGTGTTTTTAACTTACAAAGGAGTGATCGGATCTTCATGAAACTTCATATTTAAAAGGACCTCGTAATTCAGATCTCTTATTTTAAATCTCAACTGGATCAAGCGTAATTGGGGGGGGGGGACAGTTGGGGGGGGGACCGGAAATCTTAGAAAATACTTTAAGCGGTGAGATCAGGATGAAACTGGATGGGAAGAATAGAAACCTGTCGAAGATACGTGACTGACATAACCGGACCGGATCTGCTCTCTTTGGTGGAATTGGGGGGGGGGGGGGTAATTTTGAAAATTGAGGTATTTGTAACTTACGAAAGGGTGACCAGATCTTAATGAAATTTGATATTTAGAAGGATCTTGTGCTTTAAAGTTCTAATTTTAAATTCCGACCAGATCCTGTGACATTGGGGGGAGTTGGAGGGGGATACCGGAATTCTTGGAAAACGTGAAAATTGGGGTATTTTTATCTTACGAATAGATGATCGGATCTTAATGAAATTTGATTTTTAGAAGGAATTCGTGTCTCAGAGCTCTTATTTCAAATCCCGACCAGATCTTTTGACATTGAGGGGAGTTGGAGGGGAAATCTTGGAAAAACACTTGGAGTGGAGGAATCGGGATGAAGCTTGGTGGATAGAATAAACAAATGTCTTTGATACATGGTTGACAGAATCGTACTGGATTCGCTCTCTTTGGGGGAGATGGGGGGAGGGGTTCAGTGATTTGGCGAGTTTGGTGCTTCTGGACGTGCTAGGACGATTAAAATTGGTAGGCGTGTCAGGGAGCTGCACAATTTGACTTGATAAAGTCGTTTTCCTAGATTCGACCCTCTGGGGGGCTAAAGGGAGAGGAAAAATTAGAAAAAATTAGGTATTTATAACTTACGAGTGGGTGATCGGATCTTAATGAATTTTGATATTTAGAAGGACATCGTGACTCAGAGCTCTTATTTTAAATCCTGACCGGCATTAAGCCTCTTATTTTCCTTTTTAAATCAATCTATTGATTCATAGAATTTTTTTATAGCTCATACCGTATGATCTCTTGGCTCTTAGCTCTTCTCGCCTCGTCACAAGTGCCATATGAGCTCTTAGCTCTTGTTTTTTTTGGCTAAATGGCTTTCTCATAGTTTTGATCGAATAATTTTGAGAAAAAAGGAGTGGGGGAGGAAGCCTAGTTGCCCTCGATTTTTTGGTTAATTAAAAAGGCAACTAGAACTTTTAATTTTTTACGAATGTTTTTATTAGTAAAAGATATACGTAACTTATAAATTAGCTTACGTAACGAACTTTTGTATTCTCATGTTTTTATTACATATATGAGGGGGTTCACCCCCTCGTCAGTACCTCGCTCTTTACACTAAAGCTTAAATTTTGTCCCAATTCATTAAGAATGACCCCTGAATCACAGAAGCCGTAGAATAAATAGTTGAAATTACTAAAAATACTTTAGCGTAAATAATGAGGTATTAGGAGGAGGTGAGCCCATCATATGCGTAATAATTTCTGTTCATTTTGAGTTTTAATGCTTCTCCTTACTTTCAGTTGAAAAAACTTTTTCATATTCATTTTTTCATTGTTTTTTTTAATAATGCTAGAAAATCCTGCGCTCCCTTCATGGAAATTTTCTTCCCCCATGACAAATTCCCCGATGGAAAGTTCCCCCAGCATATCCCTCTCTTCTCAACCCCTCCCCCAGCCAAAAAATCCCTCTGGAAACGTCTGTACACTTCCGAATACCCATTAGTATATGTAAGCACTGGTCAAAGTTTGTAACTTGTAGCCCCTCCCACGGGGACTGTGGGGGAGTAAGTCGTCCCCAAATACATAGTTATAAGGTTTTTCGACTAAGCTGAATAAAATGGGTATCTCAGAATTTTGATCTGTTGACTTTGGAAAAATAATTAGCGTGGGAAAGGGCCTAGGTGCCCTCCAATTTTTTTGGTCACTTAGGTCACTTAAAAAGGGCACTAAAACTTTTCATTTCCATTAGAATGAGCCCTCTCGCAACATTCTAGGACCACTGGGTCGATATGATCACCCCTGGGAAAAAAAAAAACACAAAACAAACAAACAAACAAATGAACACGCATGCGTGATCTGCCTTCTGGCAAAAAATACAAATTCCACATTTTTTTAGATAGGAGCTTGGAACTTCTACACTAGGGTTCTTTGATAAGCTGAATCTGATGATGTGATTTTCGTTAAGATTCAATGACTTTTAGAGGGTATTTCCCCCTATTTTCTAGAATAAGGCAAATTTTCTCAGGCTCGTAACTTTTGATGGGTAAGACTAAACTTGATGAAACTTATATATTTAAAATCAGCATTAAAATGCGATTCTTTTGATGTAGCTATTGGCATCAAAATCCCAGTTTTTAGAGTTTTGGTTATTGAGCCGGGTCGCTCCTTGCTACAGTTCGTTACCACGAGCTGTTTGATACAAATACAGAAGAGTAAAACAAACCCACGAATAAAACGAATAAAAACAAGCCCAACCCCAAAAGAACCACAAGATTAGCTGCAGAGAAGGCAAATATCGCAATAAAAGATTATTCCGATTTTTAATAAATTCCATTCGTGAAATGAATGAACCTTTTTAGCTTGTAAACTATTAGCTTTTATTACACATTCTTGGCTGAACTTTTCGTTAAAACGTAATAATACCTACGCTATTTAAAAAAAATGGATTTTTAACCGAGAACTTTTATTGTAAGTGTGTTATTGTTTATTATTTTGTTTGCTAAGTCGGCTCTTAGATATAGGGCCGAAATAATCAAATAGGTTTTGTTCGTTCACTGTATTGGGAAAAAACTCCTCATAATTCTCTCTTCTGTATTTGCTTTACACTACAGTTTGACTTTTCGTCCCAATTTTTATAAAAACGATTGCTGAAATATATGAACCGTTGAATTTAAATAAGAAGTCTTTTGAAGCGCTAAAAGACTTAAGAGTAAAGAGCAAGGGGTTGAGGAGGGAGTAGCTATCTTCATATACAAAGCAATTCTATTCGTTTTAAGTTTTAATATTGCTCCTTACTTTCAGTTGCAAAAACTTTTATTTGATTGAAATAGGAGTAATTTTAATTTTTAATAAGTAATATAAGAAAATATGAGCGTTCATGCCTTAATACTGATTATTTAAGTTTAGTCATTTGCCACCATTTGTCCCAATTTGATGATGATTGTGCAAAAGTTAATACACGAAAAACGTTGGTTAACTCTATTCGCATATATTTGATATCAAACTTGATTTGAAGATAATTTTTGGTCACTCCAGCAGTTATTTCACTCTAACCAACATATTTAACCAACATAAGAACACAATATTTAATTGTGTAAATATTATTAACTTGTTGTCCAAGTTGGAACGTATTCCTACTGATTGCAAGTGTTTAGATACTATACCCGTTTTTATCTATATATTCATTTATCAAATTATGTACTTGCAATTTTATACCCTTAAATAGTATATGTGATGGGGGAAGTCCCTTTGCAATTGATTCATTTGAACCTTCCTGGCCTAATAATAGTGGGGTACTTTTTGTGCTTTCAATCCATATACTCTTCACACCTTTGGTGGATCCAGGAGACCCCCCCCCCCAATATTTTTCCTGGTGCCGTCTTTCCCTCTTTTTTCCTTTTTTCACACTTTTCTAGAATAAATTTGCCAGAAAAGTCAATTATTGACACCTTTGTCACATCCCCCCTTCCAAGATTTTGCTCATTAGCACATTTGTCACATCGCCCCCTCCAAGATTTTGCTCTAGATTCGCCCCTGCTGCATACAGCAGCATAAAATTAGACTCTTTGAAATTAGACATTGGCGAATTCCTTTTATTGTTTTGTTCGGTATTCTTTTGTTTTCAGCCCTTTAGTTGTTCCCTTTATTTAACAGGAAATATAATACAGAATTCTTATTATCATTCATTCAAAAATTTGAATACAAAGATAGTGTGTTTGGACTGATCCTGGTTTTTGACAAGCTATCTTTTGAATTTTTAATTGAGCTATTACAATAGCAAAACGTGCCTCGGAATTTTTCTCTTAGGAAATTATTCTAGGCAAGGATTTGAAAATTCTACGCCTTGGAAATTATTCTAGTGAATATATAGAACTTTTATTTTTCTGTTTTTCAATAGATGTATTGCTTAAATTCCAAATATTGCTTGTTTGTTTGCTTCATGCGAAAGTAGAAGATTCAGCGTATCAGAGAAGCCTATAGTAGAGGTTTCAAGCTCCTATCTGCAAACATGTGGGATTTTGTATTTTTTGCCAGAAGAAAGATCAAGGATGCGTGTTTGTTTGTTTTTTATTTTTTCCCCGAGGGTAATCGTATCAACCCAGTAGTCCTAGAATGTCACGAGAGAGCTCATTCTAACGGAACTTAAAAATTTATAGTGCCCTTTTTAAGTGACCAAAAAAATGGAGGGCAACTAGGCCCCCTCTCATGCTCAATTTGTTCCCAAAGTCACCGGATCAAAATTTTGAGATATGTATTTTGTTCAGTATAGTTGAAAAATCTAATAACTATGTATTTGAGGACGGCTTAATCCCCCCAGTCCCCGGGGGAAGGGCTGTAATTTATGAATTTTGCCATTGTTTACAAAAAATATTGGTTATTGGGAGGTATACAGACGTTTTCAGGGGGAATTTTTTCTGCTGGTATAGGGGTGGGGGCGTGGGGAGGGGACTATGGAAGGATCTTTCCATGGAGGAATTTATCAGGGGGAAAAGAATATCCATGAAGGCAGCTAAGGATTTTCCAGCATTATTTAAAAAAAATAATGAGAGATTAAATAAAAAAAACAAGTTTTTTCAACTGGAAATAGGCGTAAGGAGCAACATTAAAATTTAAAACGAACAGAAAATATTATGTATGTGAGGGGGTTTGTCCTCTCCTCAATACCTCATTCTTTACGCCAAAGTATTTTTTAGTAGTTTTAAAAGAGCTATTTATTCTAATTAAATGGCTTTCGTGATTCAGGGGTCATTCTTAAAGAATTGGAACAAAAGTCGAACTTTATTGTAAAGAGTGAGGTATTGGCGAGGAGGTGAACCCCCCTTACGTAATAAAAATATAGGAATATAGAAGCTTGTTACGTAAGTTGATTGGTAAGTTACGGATATTTATTACAAAAAAAAACTTTGTAAATAAAGTTAATAGTTCTAGTGGCCTCTATAAGTAACCAAAAAAAATTTGAGGGCAGCTAGGCCCCTTCCCGCGCCCCTTTTTTTTATCAAACTCGTCCAATTAAGACTTTGAGAAAGCCATTTAGCCAAAAAAAGCAATAATGAATCTCCAAATTTCGTTTTAATTATTCTTGTACGGTGAGCCAAAATCAAAATCCGCATTGATTCAAAAGCGTTTAGAAATTAAATAAAAAAAACAAGTTTCTTTTAACTGAAAATAGGGAGCGAGATTAAAACTTAAAACGAATATAAATTGTTCTGTATATGAAAGGGGCTTTACTTTAAGTAAAAAACTTTAGCGGAAAGAGCAGGGCGTTGAGGAGGGCACATGCCTTTTCATACACGGAATAATTTTTGTTCGTTTTAAGTTATAATGTCGCTCCTTACTTTCAGTTACAGAACTTATTTTTTTTATTTAAAAAGAACAGAAAAATATTATTTATTTTTGGGGGTTTGTCCCCTCCTCAATACCTCGTTCTTAACTAGGAGAGACCTAGTTCTGCATAAGTAAAGAAGAAATCTTTGTCGAAGCTTCGGTAGAGATACTTAGGGCTCGACCAAAAGCAAGTAAAAATGTGTGGAAGATTTAGCATTAAATTGAATCATGTCCATTTTTGACATACAATTGTAACAACAAGGATGCACTTTGGGGCCTGTGGGCTTGCCCCACTCCTAAAACCAAATTTTTTCCAGGTTGATGGGTATTTCTTAATCAAACGATCCAAAAACAAAATTTCTAAAACTGCCCTTCCTCTCTCAGAAAAGAAAAATTCATGCTTACATCCTGAAGCCTGCGGCGATAAAAACCTCGTAATTTTGAAAAAAAAAGATCGCCGTATTCAAGTAGGAATAGACCTAAGATGGTTCCGCGCGGAGAAAATATTCTCATTTTTATGTCCTTTATAATTTATGGGAGATCCATCATTTTTTCGGTTGCAAAATTTCATGTTATTAAAATAAAGTTACTTGTGCACAAGGCCATATTCAGGATGACTTAGGAGGTTTGACCCCCACCCCGAAATGTTTGTCCTATTCATGAAACATAACAAAAATGAATATACACCAATTTTGATGCGTTTTTTAAGTTTTCTAGAAACCCCACCCCACCCTGAAACAAAAGCCTGGTTACTTTTCTGCTCGTGCATGTAGGAGAATGCCCTGAGGAGTTGCCAACTGTCCTTCATCTGGTGTACATTTCGAAGTACCAAGTGAGCCGCACAGTTCCGCAACGTGTTGAACATTTCCACCTGCACAACGCATGGTACAGTTCTCGCATTCTTTGGTACAGTTCCGCAATGCTTGGCCACTCCGCCACGTATCACCTCGTCTATGGGATTTCGGAAAGTCGGTGAAACCTTGAAATTTTCAATATGAATTAGAGAAAATGTTGTAAATTCTTGAAAAAGAATAGACAAAATACCGAAAACTACAGAAAATCATTGAAATCCTAGGATTCATTAAAAACGGCTATGGACAATGGATTTCTATTAGAGATCCATTTAAACCTGACCTTTTGAGGAGGTCAATCAGTCTCATAATGGTTCACTGAACCGGAATTAAGCCTAGATAAAGGATTCTCTTCTAGTACTTAACCCTGGTGGTTTGCATCTACAGAGATCTTGACATGACTTGTTGCAATGCTCAACTCTTCAAATAGAAGTTTGAGAGGTGGTTTCATTTTTGGAGAAGTGGGAAGATGGTCTCGTTTTTGGAATAGCTGGGAGGTGGTCTTATTTTTGGAGAAGCTAGGATGTGGTCTCATTTTTGGGGTAACTAGGAGGTGGTCTCGATTTTGAGTAGTTGGGAGATGGTCTCATTTCTGTGAGTGTCCGAGGCAGGCATGTGCGCATATTTTTTTTTCATAGGGATAATAAGAAAAAATTGATAAAATGAATAAGAAGGGCCAAGAAATCCGTAATTTTTTCGGTTGGGGGGGTGGGCTGGACTCTGTGGTTTTCCTCCTCTGAGTACGTCCCTGGTGTTCGATCATCTTCATGAAAGCATTTTTTCAGAATTTGTAATTTTAATATAGAAAAATCCATAGCTTGATTATAGGTGAGGCCGTATTTAGGGGAAGTTATGGGGTTTTCAATCCCCCTCCCCCCACCCCACCAAAATGTTTGGCCGAGTCATAAAAATATGACAGACATAAATGACGTTTTTAAAGTTTTTTGTCCCCCCCCCCTGAAAAATTGTTTTGTAAAACCCCCAGGAAAAAATTCTGGATATGGCCCTGATTATAGATAAAATTTCAGTTGAATAATTCATTATCGAAGTTAATTGTCTCACACAGAGCTGTTTAAAAATGTGAAGTTAATTTTTATTCTGTAATAAGCGGGGTGTCTTGTCCTTTTCTTTCTAGTATCAACGTGGAGCGAATTTTAATATTTAAAATTATTATTTTACACCGCAAATCGTATTCTGTAACCGCCCAAATTAATACGTTTGATATTCGAAGATGTAAACGCCCAATGAAACTGATTGGTACGGTGATACTGCGATTTTAGTATAGATAAAACCGTGGGGCAACTTGATCTTTCCAGAAGTTTTAGGCATGTTCTCACTATGAGAGGCATAAACGGAGTTTTGCCTCAATGTAAAGAATGGCTTGATTGATTTAAAGCAGATTTTTATGGCCTAGATTGACATCGTCTGTAATCTATGGGGGTGGAGAAAACTTGCGTAGGTGTAGGGCTAGACGACTCTTCGTGAACCTGAGTTATGTTTGCGTTATGACAGGCATAAATGAAGTTTTGACTTGGTTTATAAAATGACTTGATTAATTCAATGCACATTTTTATGGCCAGGGGTGGAATCTATGACAGGGAAGAGGATTTGCGTAGGAGTTGGACTAATAGATCCTTTCAAAAGTCCTACCTTTGTGCTCACTATGAGAGGCATAAATTCAGTTTTGACCAATTTTAAAATGAATTTAGATGAACAATGGCTTGATCAAGGGCCTCAGCCTCACTTCATATGCTATCAAGGGGGGGGGGAGATTATTTAAGACTTTTAAAAATTTGAGCAATTCGATTTCAGTTTTAAACTCTAAATAAGTTTAAACTCTAGATAAGTATATCAATTTTATCGCCTCTAAGGTGAACTTGCTGAAGTTTTCATACACGAGCATGTTACTAGGCATGTACACTGAGAGAACATCTGGCACGTGCTTCTCCCCAAGACCGTATCTAGGGGGAAAGTTATGGGGTTCGAATCCCACCTCCAAATGTTTGAACAACTCATACAAATCTTTAAAAAATGCATGCAAACAAAGTTTTGATGCGTTTTGTAAAAGTTGTTTCTTTACCCCCCCCCCAACAAAATGGTGGATATAGCCCTGCTGCCCCTCCATAAAGAGTAGAGTTTTGCGCAGTTTCGTATAATTTTTCACATGTTCTGTATGGTACACCTAATTCTTACATTATTATTATTTTTTTAAATCGTACCCCTGGGACTAAATTCGTGATTACGTGTTCTTATTCACGGACAGGTGCTTACATTACTCGAATCTTTCAGCCAAAGCCATAGCCAGGATTTTGTTCGAGGGGGAGGGGTACAAAAAACTTTAAAAACGCATTTGAAAATTTGTTTAAACGCATTTTGTTACGTTTTTGCGAGTCTGACAAAAGTTTTCAGGGGGAGGGGTTCAGACTCTAAACCCCTTTCTCTAGATATGGCCTTTCCTACACCCAGTCTTTATGAAGTTAAAAAACAAGTTTTTTTTTCTCCTACTCCCGGTAGTGATTCCCCTTTTCTCTAGTTTTCATGTGCTAGTATATGAACGTATTATATCTTTTCCTGTTATATAGGACTATTTGTGGAATAACATTTTCAGTCATAACCTTCAATAAATAATTTCTTAGACCAAACTGCCTTACTATTTACGAATTTCAACAAATAAAAAAAAATAGAAAAATGGTATAATATTTTAAACAAAGACAGCGGATAAAAACAGTAAAAAAAAAATTTTTAGATATTAAATTTTTTATGTAGTTTTCTACTGTCTTTGTTTGAAATTAATTGCAAAAATTTTTTACACAAAACAAGTTTTTCAAAGAGCAGTAAAGAGCTCCATTAAGCCAAAAATGAGAAGAATAAATTCAAATAATCTTCGAAGCTTGAAACTACCACAAATCACCATCAATATATAAATGAAACCCAAAACGAGCAGAAACTAGGATAAATAACCAAGTCAAACTCAAAACGACCAAACATTAACATGAGTAGGACCGACAACCCCTATGCTTTCTCAAGAGTAGAACATAATTTGTACTGTACTGAAAAAAAAACAACAACAAACAAATGACCTTGGATTGTCAGTTTAACATACATAAACTGATATTTACTCTTTAAATTTTTGATAATTTTTAATTTATTAAAGTAATAAAAGTGAAAACATTCAAAATGTATTTTCATAGCTGGAAGTTTCAACTTAACACAATTAGCCATTGCTATGACATTGTTCATATGTCCTTTTGATAACCTGTTCTTTCATATACTTCTTAAAATTTTTATCTCAATGCTCTTAGCCGTACAAGCAGTAGCAATAGAAATAGTAGTTGAAGTAGTCTTAGCGTTAAGAGGTGGGGATTGAGCAGGGGATAGCTCCTCTCATATACGGAATAATTTCTGTTCATTTTAAGTTTTAATGTCGCTCCTTACTTTCAGTTAAAAAAAAACTTGTTTTTTTCTGTTTAATCAATAGTTAGGCTCTTATGCTTTCTTTCAAACAGTTCGTGGTAACAAATTGTAGTAAGGAGCGACCCGGCTCAATAGTTACTGAAATCTAAAAACGGAATTTTGATACCAATAGTTACATCAAAATAATAGATCTTTATGCTGATTATAAATATATAAGTTTCATCAAGTTTGGTTATACCCATCAAAAGTAACGAGCCTGAGAAAATTTGCCTTATTTTAAAAAATAGGGGGAAACACCTCCTAAAAGTCATTGAATCTTAAGATCCAGCGTATCAGAGAACCCTACTGGAGAAATTTCAAGCTCCTATCTACAAAAATGTGGCGTTTTGTATTTTTTTTTTTTTGCCAGAAGACAGATCACGGATACGTGTTTTTTTTCCAGGGGTGATCTTATCGACCCATTGGTCCTAGAATTTCACTAGAGGGCTCGTTCTAACGGAAATTAGAAGTTCTAGTGTCCTTTTTAAGTGACCAAAAATTGAAGGGCACCTAGGCCCTTTCCCACGCTCATTTTTCCCAAGTCACCGCATCAAAATTTTGAGATTGCCATTTTGTCCAGCATGGTCAAAAAGCCAAATAACTATGTCTTTGAGGACGACTTAATCCCCCAGAGTCCTCGGGGGAGGGGCTGCAAGTTACTAACTTTGACCAATTTTTACATATAGTAATGGCTATTGGGAAGGGTACAGACGTTTTCAGAGGAACCTTTTCACGTTGGGGGGGGGGGGGGTACGTGGGAGGATCTTTCCATGGAGGAATTTCTCATAAGGAAAGAGAATTCCCTTATGAGGGAATTATAAGGGAAAATATAAGAATTATTATTACATAATTCTAGTATTATTTGAAAAAAAGAAATAAATGAAAAAAGTTTTTTGTTCAACTGGAAGTAAGGAGCAGCATTAAAACTTAAATGCATTTGGGGAAAAGAGGATGTCAGGGAGGGTGGGCTTGTTGCCTTCATCACATTTAACTCTTAAAAGGGAACTAGAACTATACTTTTCCAGTCTAATCAGCCTCCTCTAAAGTACACGCTACCACTCCTTCCGACCAGACTTTGGGGGGTTGGGGCTCGTGTCAATCCCGAAGGCCTTGTTATGAGATCTTTGGACTATTTCTTGAACAAATGGCTGTCTCAAAATTTCTATCACATGCATTTTGGCAGAATACGACGCATGGAGGGGTATCTACCCTCCGATCACTTTGACTCTTAAAAGGATACTAGAACTTCTGATTAAAAATCCAGTGAGCCCTATCCGAAATTTATACGACCACACTTTCTATAAAAACTTTATATGTCCCTAGGTCATAATTTACACTCCTTGTCCTTGGGGCTCTGGGGGGGGATGTCATCCTAAAATACATAATTCCCGGACCTTTCAACTGCGCTGAAAAAAATGACTATCACAAAATTTACTTGGAGGTGTTTGGGGAAATAATGGGCTTGGGGGAGGGGATCGTCCTACAATCGCTTTCGACTGTTAAAAAGAGTACTAGCCCTATCAATTTCCAATTAAATGAGCCCTTTTCGAAGTTTCTACGACAAATCTTTCCATGCGAAGTGACCTAGTCTAAAAAAAAACACTGTGCCCACGTCGCTTTTTAATTAGGCAGCGCTATCGCACTGCCTGTGATATTATAGCCTTTTTTCTATAATTTGATTTGTCTTAAGTTGTGCCAGACAGATATGGAAGAAATTTGGGGTCCATGATTCTCCTCTTAACCCCGAGATGCGGTAAGACTGCGTGGCTATCAATTGTCTCTTTTCGTTATTATGTGGCGTTTATTATGAGGTCTGCCTTTTTCCTTCGTTTTGCACATTTCAATCTGTTTATGTTTATTTTATTTTGCATTGAGGACGGTTAACCGAGGCCAAAATATTGCAGTCTTGTTTGCTCTTCATTGGCTTATAGTTCTGCTCTTTTGTCTACCGTGTCTACCGTGGTCTACCGTGTTCTTGCGTCGACTACTATAATAAATTGCGAAATTAGATTCGCACTGGGTACATGATCTTCAATGTGTTTCACCATTAATATAAATTGGATAACATATCATTATTACTGTCAAAACATAAGCAATTCGGGTTTATTTAAAGATATAATTATTGGATGAATGCTTCTTAGTTCATAAATTATTCGCATATATTCTCAATAGATAAAACATTAAAATACCCAGACTATAATTTTAACTTTAAACCTGTTGACAGTAATGTGAATTCAAGTGCATGGAATAGTTTAGTTTAGACTAAGTTATTCGTTTTCACCTATTGTGACTAATACTCAAGATGCGTGAACAAAAACAGTTCGTTTATTATAAATGTTGTTTCTGTGACAAGAGACACTCCCATCCTTTTTATGAAAAAAGAGGTGTATCATGCATTTGCACTGTTTTGCAAAGACACCGACTGTATCATCCCTTCCCAGCTACAAAAACTACGACGCCCGCCCTGTATTGAGTGGCATCTTTTATGATCACACCCACTCTATTTTTATTTTCTTTTTAATTGCTAGAACTGTTTCTTTGTCAATATATATCATTATTGAACTTCACACATGCTTGATTATGGCTTTGACCAAGAACACCGATATAGAACATGGAGCTCCAGAACCACCAGAATGAGGTCGTGAAGAAGATACAATTACTAATGCTGCATGCTTCTTGATCGACATTAATCAAGTTAATTGATAGATACAAGGAGTTACTAGTACAAGGGGAACATCCACCAGGTTACTTTTATTGAACTTCACCACACGTTTGATTATGGATTTAACCAGGACCACCGATTGAGAACACGAAGCTCCAGAACTGTTAGAATGAGGTCGTGAAAAAGATACAATTACTAATTCTGCATGCTTCTTAGTGGACCTGAGTCAAGTTAATTGATAGAAAATCTAGTATAATGAATACATCTATCAGGTTACTTGACTCATCACCTAGTATTAGAAAAACTTCCAGCAAGGCCTTTTAGTTGGGTCAAACCGAACTTTGACCTCCTAAATTACGTTCAAATTGAAATCACTGGCTGGATCATCGTATTACAGCACAAACTGTTATATCAACAGCTTCAATATCATACAGAGACATATTATATCTACAGAGACATAATGGCTTGTACGCCTTTTAAATGCAGTCCAAGCCAAGTGGATTGGTGTGCTGGGCTTAGGAACCTTTGTCCGAGAGAGCGAGGGTTCGAATCCTAGTATATACAACTATTTGGTTTGGGACGGGGGTCAGTGGCGTGACTCTGTAAGCTCAAACAGAGTCGACCCGGCTCTAAATGTGTGCCTGGGGAAATCTGGGGAAGGTAAACAGGAAGGGTGTGTGAAAGCACAGGATGGTTAGTCTCCAGCTCCTCATTGCACTCCTTGGCTTAAGAGCCAAGAAACGGAGATCAGCACCGCCGGTAGAGACTGTAAAGGCTAATGCCGTATTCTTTACCTTTTTCACCTTTAAATGCAGCCCTTTACCTCTTGTTTATATGTTTAAAAGATGAGAAGACATTATATCAGGTCTTCATTACTTCAAATGTGTAACTAAGGTCTTTTATTTATGACTCATATACCCTTAGTTTTTTGCCTCCGAAACTGGTGTCACTTATCAGATATGGACACCTATAGAACGACTCATTCTATTGCTCGGTTATTTGGCAAAGTAATCAGGTTTTTAAAGATTATGGTCGTGGTGGTGAGGAACACACTATTAAATCGTCATCAACATTGTCACCTCTGGTCTTCGTCACAGTCTTTTTGATTATCAATCATTTTTTTTTCCCGACAGGACCAGTGTCATATCCAGGGGGCTTACCAGGCTTGAACCGCTCCCCCGTCCAAATGTTTTTCCGACTCACATAGGTCTCTTAAAATGTAGGTTAAAACACTATTTTTCAAAAAGAAAACAAATTAGGCTACAGAAATCTTAGTCCCTCAACAAAAATTCTTTCGTTAACCCTCCCCTCCCCGAACAGAAACACTGGTTACAGCCTTGCTTCCGAGTTTTTTCGTATTCTCCTAGACACTTTTTGTGGGGAGTTGTCCTCCAATAAGCAAGTCGGACGTGTTGTATAGAATATATCAACACATATTCTTTGTTTACTAGTCCATTTGTGCCCCCTTTCACAATCTTGTGGATGTAAAACATGTTGGGAAAAAACGATTATTTAGTTATTCTGTTCAGTGAGTCTAACCGAAAGAATATAGAAAACAGATAAAAAGACCCAATGAGAAGGAAAACCGTCACGTGATTTAACTTTGAGGGTGTAAGAACTTCATGAAAGGGAATAAAAAGTTAAAATTCGAACAGGTTGGGGTGAATGAGGAGCATACACAATTGTGTTGGTCTCATGCACCTTGGTCTTACGATGATTCGTTTCTAGTAGTAGTAATAGTAGTAGGCCTATACGAGTAAAGACGAATATTAGTTTATGTCTATCTTTTTTCTTTTAATTTTCACCGACCTGAAGATAAAAGAGTCACTTCTTCAGAGCGGGTGCAGTAATGATATATTTGTGTTGTTGTTGTTTTTTTTTTTCTTTTACTTTACTATGTTAGCCAAGATTAACCTAGCTCAAACTTCTTCATGACACAGAAACAGATATGAAAATTAAAGAATATGCCTGCTTTCATCTCTTTTTCGAACTTATTAATCTCAATATTTACTTAAATCCTCTTAGAATTTGCAATGGTGTCCCCGAGGGGTCTCTCTCTCTCTCATAAATTTTATGTACCAGGAGGAGTGTGCCAAGCGTTGTGGAACTGTGCCATACATTTTGGAGACTTTACCACGCATGGTAGAACTTTGTAGCACCCAGGGGCGTCGTTGGGAGGGGGGCTGCCCCCAATAACATGGAGAAAACAATTATTATATATCTCATGTCCCTTGACTCTCCGGATACGGAACCCTCTTGCCCCCTCCCAGCAAAATTGCAAGAGATCCGCTGCTGGTGGCACCTTTTGTGTTCTGAGAAGAGCACCCGATGGCGGGGAGTCAGCGCCCTTCGGATGTCCCTGGTGCTTAAACAAAAGTTGTAAGCATTAAATGGTAAATGGGTAGATAATGAAAGTGTTTAAACATTAGCATTCAGTTTCTCTTTACATTTCAATTATGCAGAATTTTGTATAAGAGGATGCAATATGAAATTCCAGAGCTACTCACCAAACCACCCACACAACCTCCCAAATTTTCTTTTTCCACCCTTAGTCTGAAACACATTTTCCCTTAATTTCGTCTTTAGTTTTACTTCATATATAGTAAAAGCCTTATATTTCTTTCATTAGTTTGTAATAGAATCTTGATTTTTCATATTATTAGTATTATTATATAGCTTTATGTAATATAAATTTTATAATATTATGAAATTTCGTTAATATTTTATTTCCTTCACTTTATATAGAACTGACGATAAAAAAAAACTCACCTTTTTACAGCGCAATAGATATCCGTGCACATTTTTCCTTTCCTTCGTTCTTCAACAACGCTCTATATAATCCTAACTTCTTCATGCCCAAAAAATAGATTTGACAACTTCAGAAGCTACCTACTTTCAGAAAAATCTTCAGATTGGTTGGACCCTACTAAACATAAAACTTCAATCAAAACGGAAATTTTAATAACTTCGGATTTTACATAGTCTGTATGTTTATTTTAAATTTTTCTGGCATTGCTCAGCAAACCACACTGTCGGTGGCACTCGGTATTTTTTATTTGCACAAAATCCCAGTGCCTCAACCCCTCAGGATTTTCTCCAAGATTTTGAAATTTCAGTCCTGAATGTATATTTCATATAATTGTATACTTATATTTATTTAATATAATTTATATATATATATATATATATATATATATATATATATATATATATATATATATATATATATATATATATATATATATATATATATATATATATCTCCTATTTAATATATTATATTTAATTACTATTATGTTTAATATATTTAATAACATTTAAAATTATTTCAAACTTTCGGAACTTTTGCAAGCCAATTTTGGGATATTGTTATGTAATCCATGAAAGTCCTGTTAATCCCATGTCAAAGCTCAAAATTAATTTACCTATTTTCTCTTACTCTAAGCTTTATTGCTTTCTGAAAGAGCATTGTTGTGTTAGTAGAAACAAACCCACTAATTATCCAAAGCTTAATTTTTGCAGTAATTAAGACGTAAACAAAACAAGAATAAATTATTTGTACATAATTATACATCTTAGATAATTTCACTCTTGGCAAAAAGACATTTTGGCAATTCAAATGGTGGAAATAACACTTTATGGTTGGTAAAGTGTTGGCTTTCATATGCGCTTATTTTTAGCTTTTACTTTATAAGCCATTAGTCTTTAGTTATGTCTTTTTTGTGTGGTCTTCGAAAATAAACACAAAGTGGAAACTGTAAAAATTAAAAATTGCATTCTTGATGTATAGTTATCATGATCTATCTGTAAAATATTGTACATGTCATTTTATTAATAATACTTTATAGAAGACCTTATATTTAATTAAGCAAAAAAACAAGTTTTTTTTTAGCTGAAAGTAAGGAGCGACATTACAACTTAAAACGAACAGAAATTACTCCGTGTATGAAAGGGGCTGTTCCTCCCTCAACGTCCCGCTCTTAACGCTGAAGTTTGACTCTTTCTGTCAATTATATAAAAAAAAACAAGTTTTTTTAAATGAAAGTAAGGAGTAACATTAAAACTTAAAACGAACAGAAATTACTCCGTATATGAAAGGGGCTAAAGTTTGACTCTTTCTCTTAACTCTATTTTTAAAACAGTAAGAAACTTTAGCGTAAAGAGAGGGGCGCTGAGGAGGAAAAGCCCCTTTCATATATGGAGTAATTCCTGTTAGTTTTAAAATTTAATGTTGCTCCTTACTTTCATTTAAAAAAACTTGTTTTTCTAATATAATTTCTGGACGTTTTAGAATTAATGCATGTTTTGATCTTGGCTCTCTGCCCATAAATAATTAAAACAAAATATGCATATTAATTAATTGCAATTAATCGGAAGATTTTGAGAAAAAAGAAGCGAGGGAGGAGGCCTAGTTGCCCTCCATGTTTTTGATTACTTAAAAAAGCAACTAGAACTTTCAATTTTTTTACAAACGTTTTCATTGGAAAAAATATACGTAACTTACGAATTAACTTACGTAACGAACTTCTATATTCGTATTTTTATTGCGTATATGAGGGGGTTCAACCCATGCCGATACCTCGCTCTTTACGCTAAAGCTTAGATTTTGTCCCAATTCCTTAAAAATGACCTCTGAATCACAAAAGCCGTAGAATAAATAGTTGAAATTACTAAAAATACTTTAGCGTAAAGAGTGAGGTATAACGAGGAGGTAAACCCTCATATGCGGAATAATTTTTGTTCGTTTTGTTTTAATGCTGCTCCTTACTTTCAGTAGAAAAAACTTTTCATATTTATTTTTTTCATTGGTTTTTTAAATAATGCTAGAAAATCCTGCACCCCCTTCATTGAAATTCTCTTCCCCCATGAGAAGTTTCTTCATGGAAATATCCTCCCACTTAACCCCCCTCCCTTCAACTCCCCCCCCCCCTAAACCAAAAAAACTGAAAACGTCTGTACACTTCCCAGTAACCATTACTATATGTAAGCACAGGTCAAAGTTTGTAAATTGCAGCCCCTCCCACGGGGACCGCAGGGGAGTAAGTCATCCCCAAAGACATAGTTAATAAGCTTTTCGACTATGGTGAATAAAATGGCTATCTCATAATTTTTACCCGGCGACTTTTGGAAAAAAATGAGCGTGGGAGGGGGTATAGGTGCCCTCCAATTTTTTATTCACTTAAAAAGGGCACTAGAACTTTTAATTTCCGTCAGAATGAGCCCTCTTGCAACATTCTAGGACCACTCACTTGACACGATCACCCCTGGGGAAAAACAAAAACAAAAAAACAAACAAATAAACACGCATCCGTGATCTGTCTTCTGGCAAAAATGCGAAATTCCACATTTTTGTAGATAAGAGCTTGAAGCTTCTACAATAAGGTTCTCTGTTACGCTGAATCTGATGGTGTGATTTTCGTTAAGATTGTATGACTTTTAGGGGGTGTTTTCACTTATTTTCTAAAATGAGGCAAATTTTCTCAGGCTCGTAACTTTTGATGGGTATAACTGATCTTGATGAAACAAAAATCAGCATTAAAATGTGATTCTTTTGATGTAGCTATTGGTATCAAAATCCCCTTTTTATGGCACTTGGTATTAACCAAGTGATATATAGCAATCGCCAATTCTGTCGGTCTTTCTGTCGGCCTGTCCCGGTTTTGCTACTTTAGGCACTTCCAGGTAAGCTAGGACGATGAAATTTGGCAAGCGTATCAGGGACCGGACCAGATTAAATTAGAAATAGTCGTTTTCTCAATTTGACCATCTGGGGGGAGTGGGGGGCCGGTTAATTCGCAAAAATAGAAAAAATGAAGTATTTTTAACTTATGAGCGGGTGATTGGATCTTAATGAAATTTAATGTTTGGAATGATATTCTGCCTCTGAACTCTTATTTTAAATCTCGACCGGATCTGATGACATTGGGGGGAGTTGGATGGGGGAAACCTAAAGTCCCGGTTTTGCAACTTTAGGCACTTCCAGGTAAGCTAGGACGATGAAATCAGGGACCGGACCAGATTAAATTAGAAATAGTCGTTTTCCCGATTTGAACATCTGTGGGGGATTGGGGGCCGGTTAATTCGGAAAAAATAGAAAAAATGAAGTATTTTTAACTTATGAGCGGGTGATTGGATCTTAATGAAATTTGATATTTAGAAGGATATCGTGGCTCAGAGCTCTTATTTTAAACCCGACCAGATCTGGTGACATTGGGGGGGGGGGAGTTGGGAGGGGGAAACCTAAAACTTGGAAAACACTTAGAGTGGAGGGATCGGGATGAAACTTGGTGGGAAAAAACATGAGTCCTAGATACATGATTGACATAACCAGAACGGATCCGCTCTCTTTTGGGGTAGTTGGGGGGGGGGGGGTAATTCTGAAAAATTAGAAAAAATGAGGTATTTTTAACTTACGAACGGGTGATTGGATCTCCATGAAATTTGATATTTAGAAGGATATTGTGTCTCAAAGCTCTTATTTTAAATCCTGACCGGATCTTGTGACATTGGGGGAAGTTTGGGGTGGGGAAACCTGAAATGATGGAAAACTCTTAGATTGGAGGGATTGGGATGAAACTTTGTTGGAAAAATAAGCAGAAGTCTTGCATACGTGATTTACATAATTGGAACGGATCCGCTCAATTGGGGGGGGGGAGGGGTAATTCTGAAAAATAAGAAAAAATGACGTATTTTTAACTTACGAGGGAGTGATCGGATCTTCATGAAACTTCATATTTAGAAGGACATCGTAACACAGATATCTTATTTTAAATCTCAACCGGATCAAGCGTAATTGGGGGGGGGGGGCAGTTGGGGGGACCGGAAATCTTAGAAAATACTTAAAGCGGTGAGATCAGGATGAAACTGGATAGGAAGAATAGAAACCTGTCTGAGATACGTGACTGACATAACTGGACCGGATCTGCTCTCTTTGGTGGAATTGGGGAGGGGGGTAATTTTGAAAATTGAGGTATTTGTAACTTATGAAAGGGTGACCAGATCTTAATGAAATTTGATATTTAGAAGGATCTTGTACTTTGAAGTTCTAATTTCAAATTCCGACCAGATCCTGTGACATTCGGGGGAGTTGGAGGGGGACAACGGAAGTCTTGGAAAACATGAAAATTGGGGTATTTTTATCTTACGTATAGATGATCGGATCGTAATGAAATTTGATTTTTAGAAGGAATTCATGTCTCAGAGCTCTTATTTCAAATCCCGACCAGATCTTTTGACATTGGGGGGGAGTTGGAGGGGGAAATCTTGGAAATTGAGGAATCGGGATGAATTTTGATGGATAGAATAAACAAATGTTCTTGATACGTGATTGACAGAATCTTACTGGATTCGCTCTCTTTGGGGGAGTTGGGGGGAGGGGTTCATTGATTTGGCGAGTTCGGTGCTTCTGGACGTGCTAGTGCGATGAAAATTGGTAGGCGTGTCAGGGAGCTGCACAATTTGGCTTGATAAAGTTGTTTTCCCAGACTCGACCATCTGGGGGGCAAAAGGGAGATGAAAAATTGGAAAAAGTTAGGTATTTATAACTTACGAGTGGGTGATCGGATCTTAATTAATTTTGATATTTAGAGGGACTTTGTGACTCAGAGCTCTTATTTTAAATCTTGACCGGCATTAAGCCTTTTAGTTTCAAATAATCAATTTATTAATATATAATCAAATCAATTTATTGATTCATAGAATTTTGTTAGAGTTCATACTATATGATCTCTTGGCCTTAGCTCTTCTCGCCTCGTCACAAGTGCCATATGAGCTCTTAGCTCTTGTTTAGAGTTTCGGTTACTATTGAGCCGGGTCGCTCCTTACTACAGTTCGTTATCACGAACTGTTTGATTCTACTTTATTAAACATTAAATAACTTTAGCGTAAAGAACGGGACGTTGAGGGAGGAACAGCCCCTTTCATACACGGAGTAATTTCTGTACGTTTTAAGTTTTAATGTCGCTCCTTACTTTCAGTTAAAAAACTTGTTTTTTTCTGAACTTTTTTGAATTAATGCAGGTTTTTATTTTGGCTCTCCGCAATTTTTGCTAAATGGCTTTCTCTTTGTTTTGATCAGACGATTTTGAGAAAAAGGGTGGGAGAGGAGGCCTAGTTGCCCTCCAATTTTTCGGTCACTTAGAAAGGCAACTAGAATTTTTAATTTTTAGCGAACGTTTTTATTAGTAAAAAATATACGTAATTTAGAAATTAACTTACGTAACGAACTTCTATATTCGTATATTTCTATTATGTATATGAGGGGGTTAATGCCTCACTCTTAATACCTCTTTCTTTAGTACCTTTTAATACCTCACTCTTTACACTAAAGTTTTAATTTTGTCCCAATTCTTTAAGATTGACCCCTGAATCACAAAGGCTGTAGAATAAATAGTTGAAATTACTAAAAATACTTTAGCGTAAATAACGGGCTATTTAGGAAGAGATGGACCCCCCATATGTGTAATAACCTCTGTTTGTTTTAAGTTTTAATGCTGGTCCTTACTCTCAGTTGAAAAAAACTTTTTAAAATTTATTTTTTCATTGTTTTTTTTTTTTTAATTATGCTAGAAAATCCTGCGCCCCCTTCATGGAATTTCTCTTCTCCCATCCAGTCTTCTCCCAAGTACTCCAAGGGAAGACCTAAAGTACTCCATCCCCTCTCCTGGGGACTGCAGGGTAGTAAGTAAGCCCTAAAGACATATATTATGTTTTTGGACTATGCTGAACAAAATGGCTATCTCAAAATTTTGATCCGTTGACTTTGGGAAAAATGAGCGTGGGAAGGGGCCTAGGTACCCTCCAATATTTTTGGTCATTTAAAAAGGGCACTAGAAGTTTCAATTTCTGTTAGAATGAGCCCTCTACTTTTAGGGGGTGTTTCCCCATATTTTCCAAAACAAGGCAAATTTTCTCAGGCTTGTAACTTTTGATGAGTAAGACTAAATTTGATGAAACTTATTTATTTAAAATCAACATAAAAATCCAATTCTTTTGATATGTCCATTGGCATCAAAATTCCGTTGTTTAGAGTTTCGTTTACCATTGAGCTGGTTCGCTCCTTACTACAGTTCGTTACCACGAACTGTTTGATATAAATGCAGTATGTTATAGTATTCATATCTAACAATATTTATCATTATTAATGATTGTTATTACATAAAATATAAATATTAGTATGTTGAGGCAATATAGTTTGCAATTCTAATGTTAAAAATATCAATTTCCGGTTGGTAAAAGTGCTGGTTTTCACATGCAGTTATTGGCAATTGGCGAGTTAAACAGTGGCGGTTCTAGGTCAGGGCATGGTTTACAGCCCCTAAGTTTAACCCCCCCCCCTAAAGTTTTTACCCCCCCCCCCTTACCCCCAAGTTTTTCTTACATCTGACCTTAAATTCCTTTTATTTATATTTTTAAACTCCTGTGGTAGACTTTGTCCCCTCAGTTTATGAGGCCAAAAGCCGCTATTTGAAGCAAATGATAAAAATAGCACTTTATAGTTGGTAAATTCATAATTGGTAAATTTATAATTGGTAAATTTATAATTGGTAAATTCATAATTGGTAAATTTATAATTGGTAAATCCAATTTAATCCAATTGGCTTTCATGTACAACCATTTTTAGCTAGTATTTTATAAGCCATTAGAGACTTCGGCTATGAATTTTTTGTCCTGTGTTCTGAATTAAACACTTTGTGGAAAGTTTTAAATTATAAACACAACATTTACTTTGCTTGATGTATATTAATTTAAAAAAATGCTTTACGTGTCATTCCACCATTAATATCACAGCAATAAACATATAAAATAATATACGTAAATAAATGTTAACATATTAAACATTAATAAAATAAAAAAGGTATGATATGTAGATATTACCGTGAAAAATCGAAATCTGGTGAATGTCGACATTCACCGGTGAAACTCTGAAATAAAGATTTTTAACAAATATTTTAGACATAAACCAAGCGGCTATGTGTTTGTTAACTAGTCAGCTTTGTCAGTCTTTTGCAAGGTTTGAGGGTGACAGGGTAGGTTATAAATCTCAGAAATGGGTTAGAAATTAGGTAAGAGTCTCAGAAATATAAATCTCAGAAATACTCAACATTTCCCCTTAAAATATGGCGAATTAGTATGTTCAGGGTTTGCTAAAGTGACTGAATTGCTGAACAGAGGAATAGTGTGAGGAAAGTCCCCCTACCTGCCAAAAGAAAAAACTTAAACATAACATGGGATTATGGTAGTTTTGCTTTAACCTTTACAATAAAGCTCTCATGAAAAAATCAAAGTAATGCAGATGTTGGAGGATTGAAAGTTCTAATTTTAAATGCCATAGAGCCTATAATTTCACTGGAAAGCAGCTATTAGTTGACCACAAGAACAAAAAACATAATTATAGTAAAGTCATTTTAAATATCTTCCAAATGCTCAATTGAGTGCTCATACATCCAGAAAAAAAGTGCCATACACCAATCCCTTGAACAGTTGGTAGATATGACCGCGTTATCCTTATTTTAAGCCATCCTTGTCCTTATATTGACATGGGGTTGCAAACTAAAACAAGTTGATTCAGTCGGTGCAATGTCTAAACGTCCTATCAGACGTTTTCAAACATTAAATATAATTGCCAAAAGCGTTTGCTTGTCTACAATCAAAGGGAGGATTATCGGGCAGTTTGGATAAGAAGAATCAATGTGTCAATTAATATAAATTGTCCTGCTCATGCTTCCTTTGAGTATACCGTATAAGCAGGGCCATATCAAGGATTTTTGGGGGCGTGGGGTAAAAAGATTTTTTTTTCGGTGGTTCTAAAAAAAACAACAAAAAAACCTAAGAAATTATTAATTTTCATTTTTGTTATGACTTTACGTGTCAGAAGTAGTATCCCCTCTATCTATTGCATGAGAGTTATATTACTTTTTAGCGTTGGTGCTTTTTATTTTTGACATGGAAAATAATTATCGTTTATTAATCAGTGTCAAAACAACTAATTTACATTAAAAGAAATTTAAACTTTTTAATTTTATAATTTTAAGATTTTGACAAGTTTCTTAGAGGACAGGGTCCAACAGAGGGCAGGTATATTCAATATATGTTAATGTTGAGTTTAGGGTCACTTGAACTTTTAACAGAGTTTGAGGAAAGCTATTTTGACATTCACATGTCGTATAATGGCATAACTATTTCATTCCCTCTTCGGGTCATTTGAAATTGTCCCAGTTTATAGGTGTTTCAGGGGAGAGTAGGCCGAGTAAAATAAACTATATCATTTTTGAAATTGTTGGCTTTTGAGGATTGACTTCCCATCCCTTATAAGTGGTTTCACTAAGTATATGTTTTAGGATATCTACTGGACCAATATTCAAATTTCTCTAGCATAATCCATAAGGCAACTAAATCCTCAACAATTTTCTGTTTATTCAAAAACTTTATACTGAGCTTTTTTAATCATTACTGGAAAAAGTAAAGGGGCCTAACAATTGTCTCTTATGAGCAACATTGTAAACCATAAGAAGGTTAGAGCAAATATAGAGGTAAAAAACTGCTTGGAATCTGCTAGAACTCAAAGATCTTAAAAAACATGAAACAAAACATATGCTACAATGATCTTAATTGATTATGTTTCAAATTGAAATTAACTTAAATGCTTATGAATTAAAACACTTTGGATATTAAAATTAAATGATATTTTTCAGTCTACTGCTTGAAAGGTTACTCCAAGCTGTCTATCGGGTGAATAAGATATTTGGTGTTCTACTCATGGGCAACACAAGGATGGGCAATCCTACTGGCTAAAAAAGAAGAAAATAAATAATTTCACTTCGAGATCATGGTCGCTTTATAAATGTCCCCTTTTTATTATTTTCAAAAATAAGTCTTTTTCATTTTAATTAATTTTTATTCTCTATTAACGCCTTTAAAACGCTTTAATTTATTACGATCACACCCAATGATTCAATTCAGAACAGGGCACGTTCTGCGGATGAAGGCTGACAGATTGCCCAAGATTGTCCTTTTCGACCAGCCGTTTAGGGTTAAATGAAAAGCAGGCCGCCTGCGATTGTAGTGGGAAGATGCCCTAAAGAAAGATTTAAGCAGGAAGAGTGTAGTTGTGTTGCCCTCAGACGGCTTGGTGCTGAGAGGATTTTCTTGCAGTAGTAATAGGTATGATTCAATATTGCCCCTAGGAAACTTGTCCTCTGATAAAATATTGTGCTGGTAGCCTTATTTTTAAGTAGGGTGTATGTTTTAGGTTGATAAACAATTTATGATAAGTTATTAAGTTAAAGGAGCTGCAAAAAGAATTTTATTTCGAATCATTATTTCACATTATATTTCACAATATAAATCATTATATTTCATTATTTCAATTTCATTATGTCATTATATTTCAATAAATCATTATATTTCACAAGGAAAACACCGCAGTTTTTGTAATTTCGTGATAATTTGGATTAAAAGTGCTATAGGTTCGGTAAAATTTTGAATCCTGAGAGGGGCCATGGCGCCCCTCTCCTCTCTGTTTATGTCACTATAAAAAAGATCTGAGTCAGTAACTTCGGGCGCACGGAAAAACGCATGGATAAGCGCACGGAAAAACGACACTTGCTTGGAACTTAGACTCAGCGTCTTGTTTTTACCAGAAAAAAGCAGTGCTAGAAGTTGGAAAAGAATGAAAAAGGAATTGGCTCGAAGTTTTACAACTATTTACAGATATCAACTTTTTTAGATACTAGCATCCTTAGGCAGAGTGATAGCATTGCCTAAGGAAAGAGCGCTGTGAACAAAATATATTATTTCTTCACCAAACCACTTCGTATAGAAGGAATTGTCATAGAAACTTAAGTCATTTGATTTGAAATTGAAAGTTCTAGTTTTTAAAGTAAGATTTAAAAGTCATTGGCGGGCAACCAGCCCCTCCCCCTATGCGTATCATTTATACCTATCAGAAGTTTACAACCATCAGAGAAAGTATGCAACCCTTTGCTTATAGGTATGCAGATACTATTTAACATTTTGAACTAATGGTCTTTAATTACAGGCTAATGTCGGTTCATTAACCATAGATTCGTTTGGGCGGGATACCTTAACTGCAAACGGCAGTTGAGATACAACATGACTATGACACTTAATTTTGCTGAATAGCTTATACCGCTTCGTAGTCATTTTGGGATTCCTCCGTACAACCCATTTCGTTAAGAATTTTATATGATGCATAAAATACGATAGTTTTAACATACCTTTCTTGAGATTTGAACCAAGGGCGGATCCCCATTGTTCTAAGCTCTTTGTTATGAGTTTTGTTTTGATACCGTATTTGGTTCGGTTTTGTTTTTGTCAGCCATATTTTCTTTCGTTATTAACTTGTAGCTATTAAGAACATGCATGTGCAAAAGTATTTACAAGGTGCTGAGGGGGGAGACAATCCCCCCAAGACTACTTCCGACACATTTTGTATTTTTTACTCCCCTTCTCCCCTAAGGATATCCTCTAATCTACCATCCCTAGGAATTAGAAGAGTATAACTGTAATTGTGGGCATATTTTGATACCCACCCAAAAAGTTTTTTTTTGAAGGGGGTCAGAAAAGTCTATAATTACAATTATACAATATATATATATATATATATATATATATATATATATATATATATATATATATATATATATATATATATATATATATATATATATATATATATATATATATATATATATATATATATATATATATATATATATATATATATATATATATATATATATATATATATATATTGTATATATATATATATATATTTATATATATAATGGAAAAATTTATTGTAGTTGCGAATAATAAAAGTACTTTGATTTAACTTAATATTAGCATTAGCTGCCCTTGGAACCTTTAGGGAGGTAGTACCTTTGACAGTACCTTCTGGAAGGGAGTCAGTTGGAGGGGAAATACCCCGTATTTGTATGTATTTTTACTGGACAACTGAATAAGCAGCAAAGTTCCCCTCCCTTTGATTTTGAAAAACAATTCCCCTCTATAGTTTCTTGAATTGACGCCACTGTAGCTGAAGCTGAGCGGTGTCTAATTTAAATGAAAAATATACTTTTAAAACCTAAAACCAAGTCAAGTGAGCCTTTACCTAGAGCTACTGTAAGAGTTTTTTTTTTTTCTCTCTCTTTCAACAATGACAACAACAAAATAGTTTTCAGATGAATATAATGTGCATTCTTTCCTTTTAGTAGGGTATTTTTTAGTTTTGTTTTTTTTCAACAATTGAAAGTTACTTTTTGAAAAACCTTGTATTTAAGATTTAACTCAACTATTTTTTTGTTTTGTTTTTTGGCCGAGGGTCTGCTTAGATGCATTTTCTTTGTAGAGTCACATTTATGTTTCTTTTTGGTTTATTTTTCGTCTTAGAAAAGGCCAAGTGGACTGCCAAAAGATTACAGAACCAAGACCAAAACCGGGGTGTCAATTAGCAGGCTAGGGGGCATTTTCATTCTCCCTCATGTTTTAAAAATCCTTTTGAGGTTGTTAATTTCATTGAAAATGTCTTTTTCTGGTATTTGAAGTAAAAAAAAGAAATCACAAAGAAATTGCCCCCCTCACCAGGGCTTTTCGTCCGCCACTGGACCCAAAGAGAAATAGAATCAAAAAGTTTTTCCATTTTGTCTTAAGACTTATGAAAGTCTCATCGGATTATATTTGAAACATATTCTTTTGAGCCTTTCGGACCGTTTCTTTGGAGTGATAAATACTCAAGAAACTTATATATGAAAAGAGCCTTATTCAAACCTAATTGGCTTAAAACATTCTTTGCAAAATTTTAAGCAAAAAAAAAAACAAGTAAGTTTCACCTAATTGGTTTTCCTGTATGATAATTTATGCCAATACGAAGAACGAAAAGTCATACTTATACACTATTAGTTCTCCTGTATGAAGAAATAAGCCTATAAGAAGAACGCAATTTTTTGCTACAATCCATCTGTGTGTTTCAGTTGTATTGTGTTGCCTGTTACAACAAACGAAGTTTGCTATTACTTTTAAGGCATGTTAAAAAATAATTTGTTTTGTCCCTAGTTCTTGAAGAGGCCAGGATTGCCTGGCAGATTTTTGGACTGCTTTATACAAACAAAGCATGAAACCTGTTTCGTTGTGCCCAAATTAACGGAAATATAACAATTAATCGCGTGTCCGTGAGGACAGCGTTTAGAGTCCTGCTGTCGCTGGCTGTTTGGTTTCGAACAGGGGTCAGTGGCGTAACTCTGCAAGCTGGTCCAGAGTCATACCAGCTCTATATGGGTACCTGGAGATATCTGGGGAAGATATACAGGAAGGGTGTGCGAAAGTACATGATGGCTGGTCTCCAGCTCCCAATCCACTTCATGGCTTATGAAACGGAGATTAGTACCGCTTACAGGAACTGTAAAGAAGAAGCCTAGTACCATGTTTTTACTTTTTATAAGAATTTATTTGGAAAATTCCTAATAATCGCAAGAAAGAATTTCCGGAGGTATTTCAAAAGCCTTAAATATCTATCTGACATATATGCCTGTTCGCACTTTAAATTGTGTATATTTTTATCTTTACAGTAGGCCATGGACCTAAGCACCTTGGATGTGTATATTTCCGTTGGATATTGGATATGTATATGTTTATCTTAATGTTGTCTATGTACTTTTACTTTTTATTTTATTATCTTATAATTTTTTTTAGGTATTTCAAGTTGCTTACATCATTGTCAAGTCTGCAATATCCCCTAGACCGGGGAATTGGATTCTAGAAAGATCGCTGGATGACGTTAACTACAAACCTTGGCAGTACTATGCAATCACAGATGAAGAGTGCATATCTAGGTAATTAGAAAAGGCACTTCACGAGTGATTCTGTTTTTTCAGTGGGTGGGGGGAGTAGCACAACTTCGATTAAGGCCAAAAAATAAGTGAATTATATGGAAAATAGATCTTACATAGTGCAGTCTTAAAAGCCACTGTCCAGAAATGGGAAACTCCAATTTATTTATCTGGTAAGGCCTACAAGGGCCTTGCCAGAGTAAGGCTGGAAGTTTTCTACAGAGATTTTAAATGAAATCACGCCCTTAATCTTCTAAAAATTGACGTTTCCCTATTTGGCTTTTAGCTCTTCATATTTTCAAATAGAATTGGTTTAAATTATCCTCTCCCAACGGAATATCGACTACCCTAAATAAATAGTATACATGTTCATGCTTAAAACATTGCACTTTGAAGAACTTTTATGATTTGTGCAAATGTCTGTGACCTTTGGGGAGAAGAGGGGTTAGAATATGTACTTGGATTGTGCTGGTGAATGTCCTAAAAGGGCATCTGTTACCTCAATATCATTTGAATTTTCTGGATAGATCGTAGGTGGATCTGGAAAATATATGAAATAATATGTATTTTAATAATCTCGGGTCAGTAGTACCAACATTTTTGAATGCTTTTCTTTATGCAAATATAGTTCCTGTGTCGAAAGGAGGATGGTCGTATTTTTAGGGGGGTATGAACAAGTCATTTTCATTAGAGGGGTTCAGTTATATAGAATGAGTCCCTTCAATTTTTTAGTCATTAAATAAACAAAGTGCGCATATTTTATGCAATATCCCAATACTAGTAATCAGGGCTCAAACTTCGCCTTTGTCCCCATCAAGGTATAACCCTGAGTGTTGACGGTTTATCTAATTGATCAGATGGAACTCCTTTCTTTGTGTGGCTCACTTAAATTGACAACTATGCATTATGTAGGCAGAAGTATGATTTTCCATATAAAGTGGATAGCATAAAAAAAAAAAAAAAAATCAATTTTATTGTTGTTTCTCTGCAATGGTGTAGTTTAAAAGAACCTTTTTCATAGGATTCTTGCAACCCAATTTAGGGATGGTCTTGCGTACAGTGAACTTGAATCAAATTTTCGGATCGAGTGCCATCTATCGTATGATTTTTTATCGTAACATGACATGTAACTTGCCTTAAATTTTATGTCTTTGGTCGAGTCAAGCAAACGGTAGCTTAAATATAGGGTTTATTTCGGGAGGGGGGGGAAATGTGATATATTTTTATGATTGACAAATTTGTTATTTCTCAAAGAAAAAAAAACAAAAACCAGACATTTTGCAGTGAAAATATCCCCAAAAATTGTACTTTTCAAAATTTAGGGGTTGAAACAATAGATTTTTACAGGCTCTCCCCTCCCCCCCTCTTTTAGCCCCACTGTGAACAAAATTCAAGCTTAAATCGAGTTTAGCAAAGCTTGGATTCGGTTTAATTCATATTTCGAAATGACTCAGATCGGACTGAAACCTTACGTCAAAATTTTTTAGTAAATAACATAGAAAATAAATTTTTCGTATCTCGAGCGGAATCTTTCCTCAGTTTCGCTCCTGTCGAAGCTAAATTCTTCTGGGTCATAAAGGCTTATGGTTATTGCTGAGTGAAAACGCTAAAAAGAAAGAAATAGTAGCCTGTCAATCTTAGACTTGAAGGAAATTACAGTGAGCATGCTTAAAATGCTTTTCAGATATTCATTTTACGCTAGATATTTCGAGCAGCTGGCAATATACATATCCATATATGTATCCATATGTATATGTATATGTATAAGTAATATTCACTAATCCGTACAATCCCAAAAGCCCATTTCCAAAAAAAGTGAAATCTTCTCCCGCTTTAGTTGAAAATATTTTAGTAAAATCCTATAAGTGTAAAAACAGCTTTATTCACTGATTTTCTAAATATGTTCTTTAACTGTCTTATTCTTTAATGTATGAATTTATTTCATTCAATATTTAATCTATCATATTTGCATTTTGTATGCAAATAACATTTAACTTCATTATACCCCTGTGGCGGCTGAGTGGATAAAGCAGCGTTTGGGTGCTGCGGTTCGATTCCTGGCTGTTGCAAGGGGGACATATCCCATAAATATATTTAATAAATAATATAAATAATTTTCCTTTAACTTATTTATTGTTTACTATGTATTGCGTATTATTTACATTATGTTTTGCTATACACTTTTTTTTCACTTCATTATATACGTCATCTGCTAATATCATAGTTAATAAAAAAAAATTCTGGCTCTGGGCAGCTTTGAGCCATTTATTTTAAGGATGGATTTTATGTTTTATATCATATATTTTTATATCTTAAACATATGTGCTCTTGTGTATATCTAGTATTGTTTCGGTCGTGAATTTCCATCGATATAAACTTGACTAACTGCCATTTTACTTTCATTTAACTGTGCCATTTCACATATTATCTCCTTTTTTTCTTTTATTCCTACATAGACTTGAGCCCAGTAGTAATGGCTGGGGATATGGCTTTAAAAATTAGGCTATTAACCTCATTTTCAATTCTATCTGTGTCCTCAAAAGGGCGAACCCCCTTGCTTCTTGACCAGTGTATATGTTTAGTCTTTTAGGAATATTCACTTTCCGACTGTCTATGTTACCTGTCTGTGTTACCTGTGTATTAAGTTCAATATTCTCTCTAGATATGGCATCGAGCCAAAAAGTGCACAGGGTGCCTTTTCATCTGATACAGAGGTCACTTGCACATCTGAATTCTCCAAGATACACCCCCTTGAAGATGGAGAGGTATGTGATCTTTTAATGTTTGCATAGACACAGTATCTTAGGCAAGTACATAGAGGACACTTTCCATCCTCCCTGGTATTTCGAGATTGCCACGATATTCTTATGAAGTTTTCTTATAACTTATGTATTATTCTCATATTTTGTGGCCCTAAGAGTTGTGCTTCCCTTATCCCCCAAAACAATATGACGTCCCTGTCATATCTATATAATTTTTGGAAAAAGTATTAAATAGAATCTACGATGAAGGATAATTAACACTACAATACAGACAGAGCCGTTCAAAAGGGGGTAGGCAACGGGGTAAGCTGCCTTCAGGGCTGGGGGGTTGTCCACTGCGAACAATTTTTCACTTTGATTCGGAAGATTTTGCTTATATTTGAGTCGGGAGGGGTGCTGTAATTAATTTTTCATTGGGAGCCACCAACCCTAGGAACAGCTCTGAATACAGAACGGTGCTTTTGTTTTGTGTGAACCATTTTGCCAGAGAAGGGAAAACACAGCTGTTTCAACCTTGGATCACACCATTTAGTTCCATTTTCGTTTTTTGCCTTCATTTATTTGCCACCATCCCCATCCCCTTTTGAGTGCCTCGGATAACCCCTTTACTTAGGTCTCTAAAAAATATTTAGGCCTCTCCTAAAATACAATTGTTTCCTCATGATATGGCTTCTAGTTTAGAAAGTTTTAAGACCCCCCCCCCCCCCCTACTACTACAGTAAAAACAGGAATTTTTCTTTTTGACCGGAAAAATGATTCATAAGCTTATACAATTATTAAATATAACCATTTGATTTTGATTATTATGCTTAAGTTATTCTTTTGAACGGCAATAAAAAAAAAAATTATTCGGCCAGAACACGCAACCCAGTTGGTTTTATTGATCAATAAAGTCAAGAGCATTGGGAGATAGGAAAACAACAAATTCATAATGGTTTTTACTGAAGCATTGTCGAACACTATAGCAAATGTTTGCATAATAAAGCCATCCTTTTTAATAAACCATAATTTAGGGACTACCCACTGTCTTCAACCATGTACACCATTTGGTGCATGCCTCGTCAAGTATGCCATACAGAATGTAGTGACAGGGCTTTGGAGGAGTGTACAACCTGTAGAAGAACAGACTGGTGCTCTTATATCAAACAGTTCTTGGCAATGAAGAATTGGAATATTATGCTGATTCCCATTTAAGATTCTTTAAGTTATATTGAAAAGGTATGAGCCTGAAAAACCTTACCAGATTTTCGAAAAAGGAGAAAACTACCTGTAAAAATCAAGGAATCTTAATGAAAATCACACCATCAGATTCAGCATATCAGAGAACCTTGCTCTAGGGTTTTCAAGCTTCCATCCGCAAAAATGTGGAATTCCGTATTTTTCACCAGAAAAAAGATGCATGGTTATTTGTTTGTTTTGTTATTTTTTCCGAATAGGTGATCATATCACACCAGTAGTCCAAGAATATCGGGAGATGGCTCATTCGAACGATAATTAGAAGTTCTAGACCCCCTTTTAAGCGACCAAACAGATTGGAGGGCAACTAGTCCTCCTCCTAGGCCCCTTTTTTCTTTCATTTTTTATTTAAGAATTAATGACGCTTCTTGACTACTAAGGTCCCTGCGTCGGCCCTGCAGTGTATTACTGCAGCGTGATTCGATCTCTGGGTCCCGTATTACCAAGCTAAGGTCAAATCCACTGCGCCACCACAGGACGGCCCCTTTTTTCTAAAGACGTCCGATCAAAGTTTTGAAAAATATGCCTTTGAAGAACACATGACCCCCCCCCACAGCCCCTGGAGATAAGTGTGAAATTCATGAAACTACCCCATTGCTTACGTGTAGTATTTGTTATTGGAAAGTATGCACACATTTTTCAGGGGGGTGGTGATTTTCTGCTGGGAGATCTTACGTGGGGAAAATTTTCCGTGGGAAGGGAGTTTTCCAGTAGTGTATTTTCCGGGGGAAATTCTACACTGGGGGAATTTTCCAGAATTTCTCTAAAAAATTCTTTTCATTTGTCTTACTTTCTCTTTCCCGAATCAATTTTGCATGCGAAGATATTAAGGGCAATTTTCTGGGGAAACTTTTACTTTCACCGGTTTGAAATTGTTTAGAGGATCTTTCAGTATAGGGGATTTTCCACGGGAGAAATTTTCCATGGAGAAGTAATCCGCGGGATAAATTTTCAAGGGGAAAATTTTCTGCAGGAGCAACGTTCTACTAGGGAGTGGGAGGGGGGGGGGGGGTTGCAGGAAGAATTTTTCACGGAGTGGGGTTTCCGATATGATTTGAAAAACATAAGAAATTAAATCAAGTTTTCAAATGAAAATATGCCAAACATTTTCAGGTGGAATCGCCCGCAAGAAAAATTTTCTGAGAGTTTAATTGTCTGTGGGCGGGTGACGTTTTTCTGGCGGGGGGTAGTTTAAATGGGAGAAACCTTCCATGGAGGGATTTTCCGTTGGGAGCAGGGAATTTTTTATGGAGAGTATTATTTTATGGAGAGTAGTGAGGATGGCTGCACCCACCTCAATACCTCACTCTTTACGCTAAAGTTTGACTTGTATTCAAATTCTTTAAGAGCAACTCCTGAAACACAAGGGCCGTTTAACTAGAACAACAAAAAACATTTTTAAATACTTAAAAAAGAAAAAAACTTTAGCACGAAGAACAAGGTATTGAGGAGGGGTACCCCCCCCCAATTACTTAATAATTTCTATTTGTTCTAATTTTTAATACAGCTGCTTACTTCTAGAAGAAAAAATTGTTTTTATCATTTAATATGTACTAAACGGAAGACTGGGAACGGATTTTACATCCGTTCGATACTTGGCTTTCCATTTCATTCTTCAACTTATTAATACTTGCCTGAGATCTAAGCATGTGTTTCCCTTGTGAAAAGAATTTTTTTTTTTCAAACAAAAGCAAAGAACATTGTTAAAGAAATAACCTAAACCAAAATTTACTGTGTACAAAGGCGACTGTACCCCCAGCTGTTTATGCTAAAGCTTAGATTTTTATCAAATACTTGAAAGACCTTATGTGGCTCCTTTGGTTTTAAGGGAGGGGCTGACTACCCTTGGAGATCATGTACACCAGGTGGCTCGCGCTCAGTGTGGCGGAGCCATCCCGAGCGTTTTGGGGACTGTGCCAAGCGTGGAAAAGTGTCCGATACTTGTGGAGCTCAGAGATGTGCACCGGGTGGCGGGAAGTGGGTACCCCCTCGGGTTAAATCAATACAGTTTTCTGTTGTGATATTTTGAAAGGGAATCGGTGAATTTCTTCAATTGCAAGCTGACTAGGTTTGCCGGACTTTGAAATGGTTTCAGGAACAGAAACCAGGTTAAATTTTAGTGTATTGCGGGAGCTGAGGATGAATGGTGTCAATTCACAACAATGTAGGGGGAGGGAATCAGTGGGTAATTTTGTTGTTTTTTTTTAATTTTTTTCAGTGAAAATATCAAAAAGACATTTTCAATAGAACAACCAAAAAAAAGTATTTTTCAAATACATGAGACAAGCAAAATCTAGGGGGTAAATGTCTTTCCTCATCCCCCTGCCTCTCAGATGTCGCCACTCCGGCAAGCTCACCAACACTTAGGATAAATTCCCTTCGCTTCAAGTTTCGATAGCGCTTTTTGCTTTTACCTGAACTTTTTCCTAAGGATTTTCATGTTGGACATTAATCGATTGGCTTTTCTGAGAAAAGAATATTTTTTGATTAAATTATCAGTAAAACTAATAACGATTGACTTTGAGATGTAAATAGTTAGATTAAGCACACGAAAGAGCAGAATTAAGTTTTTATGCAATACTTCAAGGTTTTACATGAAATAAGGACCTTTTTACTATATTTTTTTTTGTAAAATATAATTTGCTGTACTTTAGTTTTATTTGATCTGATACGGTTGATAATCTTTGTCACCCCTTCCTCAAACAGAGGTGCTGATTGGGAGGGGTAGCAGGGTTGGATCAGGTTTTGAAAATACCTTCTAGATTTTAGAAAGATAACTTTTCCGTATTTTCATTTTAAAAAAATAAGAGAACCCCCCTCCCCCTTTGATTTGTACTCATGCTTCTTCGTCTCTTCATTTGACAAAATAAATGAAAGAAAATTTACCCCTCTCTACATTTTCGTGAATTGATGCCTCTGTCCTCAGTTATGAAATGATAGAAATTTAGAAAAAATTATTATCAAAAATGATTAGAAAAAACTATTAGAAGAAAATGATAGAACAGTAAAATAGCTTCATTAGATGGAGATATCATATGTAACTCTCATATGGATTGACAGTTTTTTTGTACAGTTGTGTTGACTCATGGAATTAGGTAAAATTAGCTACAAGGGTAGAATATTAATAAAGCCATTTTTTCCTTAAGTGTCAACATCACCAGTTTTAATGTTGACACTTGTTACACAGTTGTCATATGCAAATCTCTTCTTCATGCTGGCTTGTCACTATAAATAATTTAGGTTTTTTTTTGCTGGGACAGCGTTGATGACAGTGTAGATTATAGACTTGATTAAATATCTCCGGGTGTTTTTTTTTTTGCTCCTTCGCAGACAAGTAGTTCTTCTTTTTTGTTAACTAGCTCACTCCTCGCGTGATGCTGGGATCTCCAAAGAACAGAAAATTTAAGAAAAATCCCCCCGGAAAATATTGCCGCAGGAATGCCCCCACAGAAAATCCTTCCCTGGGAAAAAAATTTCCCCATCGTAGAAAATTTTCTTACACGGAAAATTCCCCCATGTATTAACACGATCAAATTTTTAGATTTAAAAGTATTTGAAAAATTCTTACAGCACTGAAAATTCCCTCTGTGGAAAATTCAACCGAAGAATTCTCCCCCGCGGAAAAGTTTCCCCGTAAAATTTCCCTAGCAATTCCCTCCTGGAAATTTTTCTTGTGTATAAAATAACAATCGTATCTTTAAATTTAAAATATTTAAAAAATTAGTCTGGATAATTGATATCTAAAAAATCTGAAAAATGTCGACGGAAGTAATTGTCAAGTATTTGTGTTCAGGGGTTTGTACTTTCAGTAAGCGCAAACATTTCTAAGAGTGGTTTGGGAGGGGGATTTTATGCTTAAAACCATGCCAAGAGTGAATTTGACAACTTCCTAAAGTTCCTTGGCGATCGGACGAACAGTGTAGTAATGTATACAGGACATATATTCCGACAAATTTTCGATTTTCATTCCTAGATAATAATCTAATAATAATTTGTGCAAAATTCAACAAGTCATGACGGAAAAAAAAACACCGATACGTGACAACACTTCATATCTAACGCATAAATGTGTAAATACAACCCACCATAATTCTAAAGAAAAAAGACTTCTACGTTCCGGCCCCAAGGTCTAATTGGAAGACAACACTTGTCTCTTTTATTTTATGACTAGCCCTTCCTCACCCCTTTAGACTTTGCAAGTACCATTTTGTTATTCATATTAAAATAAATGAAAATTCCATTCCTCCTACCAGATTTTAAAAATGAATTTAAAAAAAAAAAACAAAAAAAATCCTTGCCGCCTAAATTTTTGTGTTAGCGCTCCTATTCAGTCCTGTCCTCACTAGTTAAAAAAATCCACCAAATCCTTCTACATTACTCATTCTAGTTATTTTTGTCAATATAACATTCCCCTACAAAATTATTTGATTAAACCTACCAATTCTTTCAATTTGCCCACGAAAAAAAAAAAACGGTCTTTCCAATACCCCAAACACTGGGGAAAAGTAACGACCATTTTGCTTCATTGCCTGACTCATCTGTTTCTTCCTTTCTTCAACTGGTGAAGTTTTTAGCGCTTCTAAAAAGCTTCCTATTCTAATTAAAAGGCCTTTGTCTTTCAAGAGTCGTTCTTGAAAAATGAAGCTATAAAATCAAACTTTAGCATAAACAGCATACCATTGAGGAGGGGCAACTCTTTCATATTTAGAATAATTTCTGTTAGTGTTGAGTTTGATTACTGCTCCTTATTTTCAGTTGAAAAACTTGGTGTATTTTATTTAATTTCTAATTGTGTTTCAAATAATAACGGTAAATCTGGCACACCCTCAGTGCAAAATTCCCTCCCCTTAAGGGAAACCCCTCTATATGTTCATCCCACGTCAAATCCCCCTCCATACAGCCCTCCTCGCTAAAAATCCCTTTCCCCATTCCGTATGATCTCTTGCGGACGATTCAGCCTGAAAGTATGCCTTCATTTTGAAGACTTAAATTTCTAATCGTTTTTTCGATCACTCCGGAAATCCCGCCTTTTGTGGAATCCTTTCCTGGAAATCCAAACCTGCTGAAAATTTCAAAGGACAATTTCTCCAGAACATTTCCACACGCAAAATTGAGTTGCCAAAAAGAAATTATGACAAAAGGAATTTTGTATAGGTATTCTGTCAAATCCCCCCAGGGTAAAATTCCCCCTGAAAAGTTCATCCCCGGGAATTTTCCTCTCTAAGGAAACCCACTCCAAGCACTATTCCTCCCCCTCCCCCTCCGAAACATATCAGTGTACTTCCTTAACACATACTATACGCAGATAATGGCAAATTTCAGAACTGACAGCCCTTTTCCCATGGACAGTGGGGGGTTATCTTACCCCTAAAGGGATAGTCATTTTGGATATTTCTACTATGTTGAACAAAATGGTTATCTCAAAATTGCGGTCGGAAGACATTGGAGGAACAGGCGTGGGAGGGAGCTAGTTGTCCTCAGATGTTTTTGGTCACATAGACAGGACACTAGAACTTTTAATTTTTGTTAAAATGAACCCTTTCTCGATCTTCCAGGACAATTAGTTTGATACGATCGCTCCTGGGGATGGTGGAATAAAAAAAAAAAAAAAAAAAAAAAAAAAAAAAAAAAAAAAAAAAAAAAAAAAAAAAAAAAACACGCATCTGTGATCCTACAGTAGAGTTCTCTGATTCTTTGAATCTGATGGTGAGATTTTCATTGAGATTCGTTGATTTTTATCGGGTCTTTCCCCCCCTTTTTGAACATCAGGCAGATTTTCTCAGGCTCGTAGCATTTGATGGGTAACGCTAAACTTGATGAATCTTGTATGTTTGGAATCACTATAATAATTCGATTATTTTGATGCATCTTTTGATGACAAAGTTCTGAGTCCTAGAGTTTAGGTTACTATTGAGGCGAGTCGCTCATTACTTACAGTTCGTTAACATGAACTGTTAGAAAACTATATCAGGCTGCAATGCTTGTTTTTTTCCAGAGGCACTTCATATGGAAGGGGTCGTCATATAAACTTCGAAAGGGGCACATTCCATTCGAAATCAGAAGTTCTAGGGCCCTTTTAAAGACTTAAAGTGATTGGAGAGCAGTCAGCCCTCCCCCCTCACACTACGCCCATTTTTCCAAAAGCTATCTGATTAAAATTTTAAGATAGCCTTTTTGTTAAAAAATAGTTCAGATAAGGTCAGATAAGAAAACTCCGGTGTCGACACAACTCCCCAGGGCCCAGGGGCAGGCGTTGTAAGGTATGTTCTGGGGGCATATATGGTTCTTTTAAATTTCAACATAGCCATTTTTAAATAGTTCAAACATCAAATAACAAACACTCCGGGGTCGACACAACCCCCCAGAGTCAGAGGGCACGTGTTTTAATTTATGCCCGAAGGCGCATAAGGTTTTTATGTAAGGAGTGGTCGTATTAACTTTTAATGTGGCTCATTTGATTTGGAAGTTCTAGCTCTCTTTTTAAGATTCAAAAGAGATCCAAACGCAATTAACCTCCCTCTAGCCCTTTTTCCCCAAATCTGTCGTATACAAATTTTGAGAAAGCTACTTTTTTAAACTAGTTTTAAAAATCAGATAACAAAATCTCCGGGATCGACACAACCCCCCAGAGCCCAGGGGCAAGTGTTTATATGCGCCGGAGGCATATAAGGTTATTATGTAAGATGTGGTCGTTTAAACTTCGAAGGTAGCTCATTTTATTGTAAATTGAAAGTTCTAGTTACCTTCTTATGAGTCGATTATAAAAAATCACCCTCTTTCCTCCAAATGCATCAACTGAAAATTTTGAGATGCCCAGTCTGTTTGAAATAAAGCAACGATAAAGTAACAAGAACTTCGTTGTCAAAATACCCCCCTCCCCCCAATTTTGAGATAGCTTTTTTGTTCAAAGTAGTTTAAAGGTCAAATAACAAAGACTCTGGGGATCAACACATCCCCCAGAGCCCGGGCGCAAGTGCTGTAAGCTATGCCCCGAGGGCATATAAGGTTATATGTAAGGGGTGGTCATACAAAAATTCGGAGATGGCTCGTTTGATTGGAAATTGAAAGTTCTAGTTACCTTTGTTAGAATCATCAAAAGTGATCAGAGGCCATCTACCCACCCCCCAAGTCTTTTCCCCAAATGCATCCGATAAAAATTTTGAGATAGACGTTTTGTTCAAAATAGTTCCAAATTCAAATTACTATAAATTAGGGGTTGAGAAATCCCCCATAACACTCGAGACAAGAATTGTAGCTTATGTAAGTTGTAATTTCTTAAGAATCGAAAGTAATCAAAAGGTATCAAACCCCTCCCCTTATTGTGCGTTTTTTCTCCAAATGCATCTTATCAAAATTTTTAAATAGCCATTTTGTTCAAAATAGTCTAATGAGAAATTTTCCCTAGCCCCCGGGGCAAGGATTGTAACTTATGTAAGTTGTTCATTATTAGAATATGAGGTTCTGTGGAAGGGGTGGTCTTATTAACTTTGGAGGGGGCTCATCTCATCGGAAATCGAAAATTCTAGTTCTTTTTTAAGAGTCATAGGTGGTCAATGGCCAACTTCTCCACTCTCCAATTTCCCAAAGGGCATCCGGTCTAAATTTGGAGATAGCCATTTTGTTCAAAATAATTCAAAGGCCAAATAACTATGGTTCCAGGATTGAACCCCACCCCCAGCCTTGGGGTAATGGCTCTGAGTTACGGAACATAATTTTTGTTACTCTGATACTTTGTTTACTTTGATACTTGGATTTAGTGATTTATGTCGTAGTGATTTGTATACATATTTGTATACATTGTACCACATAGTGAATTCACGGTGAAGGGCTTCACGGTGAAGTGATTCACGGTGCAAAGGCTGTAAGTCGTGCAAGCTGCTTATTGTTACTTTGGCACTTTATTTACTTTGATACCTTGTTAACTTTCATTCTTTCTTTACTTTGATACTTTGACATTGTTACTTTGTTACTAGTTTTGATACTTTGATGACAGTTTGATGTTGAAAAAATATTGTCTCTTTTTTAAACTTGAAACTTTTTCCAATCAAAAAATAAACAAAAATTAATTAAAAAACTTTCTGAAAGTTTTTTCCGAATTCTACCCGAAAGAATTGGGTTATGTACTTCTAAAGAATGGTGTCTTCACTACAAACAGGAGTATGGCTACTGCCCATTTCCCAAACGGTAAAAGTATCATTCTCTGACTTAAATAAACTAATTATCTTGCTTTTCAATATATTTTGCAAATCCGGGCGTGATTCACTTAACAGTGAAGCCTCTGAAAGAAACTGCCTCAGCAATGACGATGCATGGACGGTTAATAGATAGACATATCTATAAACAAATGAACTAACCTCCCTTTTATACAATCCCTATAAGGGGGAATTAATGCCAAGTTTTTCTTCTCACTCAATTGGACTATCTGTCTTGGCTTTTTCTACAATTGGCCATGCCTTGATGCCCACAACTATTCCATTGGAATTTAAAAATCAACGGACTTAAGTGGACTTAACTTACTTAAGTGGCTATAAAATTCTGCAAAATTAGTTTACCAAAATTAGAAGGCCTACTGCGTATTTGGCGCTTTACTGAAAGAAATTGTATTACAAATATTTTCTTTTGTTCTTATTACAACATTGAAAATAAACTGAAAATTGCAGGTGAAATCAGACCAGGATTTACCAGTAGTTCCCACTAGACCCTGCGGCTTTCACTATTCCCGAAGTTTTGGGGTCTCCCCAAAAATCTCGCAAAAACGGAGCGGCAAAAGCGTTTGAGCTGAGAGGCGTCAAAGCTTTAAATTCGGCGTAGCAAAATATTTCTGTTCGTTTTAATCTTGATTTGTATACTCAACTTAAGCTTTACTCGTTTTATTCATTTATTCATTTATATTAGGACATGTTTTATGTTTTTTTCTATGATCTGTTTATTTAACTTCTGTTCGTTTTGGATTTCATTTATTCTTTAAGGGTAATTTCTGGTTGTTTTGAATTTGAGTTACTGTAGGTTTCTTTTTCTTCTGATTTTAAGTTTCATACAGCCTTTACTTTTCTTTGGAAAACTTCTTTTTCGGAAAGTTTTTTTTTTAAATTAATCTCGAACAAAATTTAATTCTGATGTAATAAAAGACTCAAAGCAATTGTTTAAGACACAATCAACTAGAAAATTCACTCTTTTTTAACTTGTGTGGTGGTGATTGGACTGAAAATGAAGATATTTATCGTTATGTGTGAGCTTCCTGTATATAGTAAAATCTAGTTTATCACTGCTTTTTAAGTAGCCACATTTTTGAAAACCCCAGCAATTTGATACTTTTTGAGCACGCCTCCCTCATTAGTTGTGTATTGGGTATTAAGCAAGTTGTTCGTGAGGCAGTAGATATTAAACTTAAGTTAGATAATAATATTGTTTAAATAGAGATTTGGGGGAGAACACCTTCAAAGCTTTGTATGCAAACTTAATTAAAAAGACTTAACAGATTACGTCACAAAAACCAATACAATTACATTACCAATGAACATGTAACAAAAAAAAATCTTTTAGGTTAGCCGCCTAAAAAGCAAGAATAGGATCAAAAACAACTCTTGATTTGTCTTTACCTGAAGAAAGCCTCCTTTCGTGTTTTTTTTCTTCGGCTTTGGTTGAACTTGCCCGAAGTAATGATTCTCGGACTGTTTAATTTTTGATTTTAGTTTTAATGATTACATTTTATCAAAAGGCTAAAAATTTCACTGTCTTAAGTTAATTTCCCATTGTTTTACCATTTTTGTTCTTGTGATTGAAAGGCAGTGTGTTCAAGGTCGTTTTTTTATAAATAAAAAGGAAAAATACCCCAATCATATGCACAATGTAATACATTATAAGTAAAATCGAATGATTGTCAAGATTTGAGGGGTCCCACCAAAAGCTTCTTGCTTCTGCGGAGGTGCCTAACACCAATCAGATTGAAAGAAAAAACTCACCGTAATATAAGGAAATTTTTCCCGTTTAAATGTATCGAAATCCACTTTGATGTAGGTTAATGTCTTGGTTCGGTCAAAGAAATTCTCATGAATACAGTAGCAGTAATATCCATATAATTGAGGTGTGAAACTAAAAAAGGAAATAATAAATGAAAAGAAATAAAATCAAATAGGTGAAAAAACGAGGATTTTGTCACCGGTAGCAAAATATGAAGACGAAAATCAAGCAAATAATTAGAAAGACCTCCGCCAAGTCGTTAAAAAAAAAGAAAAAAAAAAACAACAACAATATCTAACCTTCTGAAACGAACTCTGCAAGAGGAGAAAAGATATTCAAAAGAAGAAAAAACACTTGAGTGTATTTTCTCCTCCTGCAAAGTTCACTTTCGAAGGTTAAATTTTGCTGTTGTTTTTGTTTCTTTTCTCTTTCTTTTTTTTGAGCACTGAGGATGACTTGGCGGTGGAGAAAAGACACTATGTCTTTGCAGAGTTCACTTCGGAAGGTCAGATTGTGTTGTTCTTTTGTTTTTTTCTCTTTTTTTTTGAGCACTGAGGGCGACTTGGCGGAGGCCTTTGTCGAAATATTTGCTTGATTTTTGTCTTCATATTTTGCTACTGGCTGACAAAAATTTAGTTTTTTCATCTATTTGATTTTTTTTCCATTTATTATATCCTTCCTTGGTTTCATGCGTCGTGTATAGCCAGTATGATTTCAGAACGTATATAATTGAGGGCTAGAATACATCCCTTTATAAATACCCCTGAAATATCCTCAGACCCTCCCCCCTTCTTCGTTGTTGGCTGCGTTAATTTGCCATTAATTATTAGTAAAATTGTTGGATTCAAAATTGTAGGATTCAAACACAGTAATCATTGTCGGATTCAAACTTGCCGACAAATAAGATCATTGTTTTTTAAGATCAAGATAAACTTATTTCAAGATAACTTCTTGATAAGGCAAAAGTGGCTCGCAAGTCTGGTAAAACCATGTTTTAGGTGATTTTCCCAGCCGTAAATTAAGAACAATTCCCACACTATTTTATTCATGTTTTTACTGTTCGTAAATTTTTGGGCATTCATAATTACAGGGTATAATTTTTGTAGTATAATTGCAGGGGTCCTCATTTTCAGATACCTTATTTGTATAAAATTTTGTATTCTTCCTCAGTTCGAATTCTTTGTTCATTTTTTTAATAACTTTTATGTTGTACAGGCGTTAGGCTGTTGATTAAATCATATCGGAGCCAGCAATTCAAAAGACGCTATTTGACATTGTGTTGAATACTGGGGGCTACATAATCCTACATACAAATTTTTTTTTTGTAGAAATTCCGTTTTCTAGCAACTTTTTCAAACTAAATAAGTTCAGTTGGTTTGTCATATTTTTCTCGGCCCTTATTTGCATGGAATATAAACTAATTCAATAACAATAATAAACTAATTCAATAACAATAATTTTTGTTATTTAGATAAGATAAGATATAAAATAAATTTTCTGCCACCCTCAAAAAAATACAATATCCTACACCGATCCCCATACAGGACCGGAATAGGTGCAGGGCCTGATTGTAATTTTTTGATGTGGGGCTTGGATTTCTTGTGATGGTTTTTTTTCTATATAAAATAGTTAAATAATATATACTTGCATAGTGGTATACGTAAGTAAAGTAGTTAACATACTTAGTGCCAAATCTCTCTAATGTAGGACTATCCCGATTAAATTCAATAAATTTGGCATGATCTTTTGCGAATATCAGTTTTCAATATTATAAAGTATATATTACATAATAAGAAATACATTAATAAATCTCATTCAACAATGCAAACTGACATTTTTAATTATTTATATATTTTTAATTATTTGAATAACTCATAATTTATCCCTTATTGTCAAAACAATTTGTTTTAAATTTCAATAAAATGTTCATTTTGATGGTTAAATGACCAAATTCTGGGGAACAAATCCCTTTCAAATACATTGGTTCAATCGCTCTGTTTGCCCTTTACCCAGCCCTGCCCCAACAAAGGTTTCATAGCCTGTAATTTGTTTTGTAATGAGTTGCATTTTGTCGCAATGGTATAAGGATACTTAGGCTATCCCGGTTGTCGAAATTAAAAAAAGTGATATTTTCCTTCCTTTTTTATAAAAAGAAAGGCATATAACTATGCCTAAGAATTATGTTAAATCACTGTTAAAGTTTTTTGACTGACAACAAAGCTGATTCAAAGCCTTAAAAGTCAGTTTTTAAATGCCAGTTTTTAAATGCCTTACCAGAGGTGTTGAAGAATCTTAATAGAAAAGATTAAAAGAAATCCATCCACGACTACAAAGATTAGGAGATTAGCCCCGTCAAATATAATATGTTTTGTTTCTTAAATTTTAACTTTCCTATCTTAATTTTAATATTTTGTCTTCTGAATTATCACTTATTATTAACGCAACGATTTCGTTTTTATTACCAACTTTGCAAAGTACAATGATCACCGAATGCATCAATAAAAAAAGAAAACTTAGCTTACCAGAAGTGTTAAATAATCTTAAGAGAAGACATTAAAAAAAATCCACCCACGACTACAAAGATTAGGAGAATAGCCCTGTCAAATACAGTATGTTTCCGTTTCTTAGATTTTGACTTTCCTAACTTAATTTTAATATTTTGTCTTCTGAATTATCACTTATTATTAAGGTGACGATTTTCCTTTCTTTTTTATAAAACTTAGGTTTACAGACAGTCTCGTCAAACTAACCGATTTTTATTGATTCATATAATATTTTCTGTATATATTTCCCCCTCTAGTTGTTTGACCTAAGCTTATTCCCAAAATATACTGAATCTTTTTTTCTAATGTGTATAGTTATGAAAGTGGTTATTTTTGAAAGGTATAAATTCTAACAGGGTTACAAAATTGATCATTGTTTTAAAAAGACATATTAGATAAACAGTTTCTCAAGAAGGTGAAAAGAAGATTAGAGATTATAGATTAGAGATTTAGAATATAGAAATACCTTACCTCAACAAGAACCTTACCTAACCTCTACAACACAAAAAAATTATCATTCCTTAAGTAAAAGTACCTGTTTACAAATGAAGTTACTTGTGTATTCTCCCGAACACTCTAGAAGTGATGTTAGGTTAGTCATAATAAAATATACCAAAATATAGTGAAAATATACTTTATAAACGAAACTATGGAAACCACAGAAGAAAATCATGGAAAGCAGGCCGCCCAGAACGCATTATATTAAATACCTTTCAGGACCTAACCTAACTCCTAATTATCTCTATATATTAAATATTTAACTAGAATATACCTGCATTGTAGTTCTTCTCACTCAGATTAAGCTAATTATAACCGATTGCAGAGAGACAAATCGGTTTTTCTCAGATCAAACAAAGCAAACTTCTCGAGTGTGCTTGGGATATTACACAAGCATCCAAATGAAGGAGGGAACGTCCCTAATCATTGTCCTTCGGTTAGAGTTGCTCTCTTCCCTAATCTCCTCCTTAAATCAATATCTGGGATGAAAAGAAGCGGTCCTTGCTCAGGATGGTGAATATGGTCCACACGTGTCACCTGCGTGCCTTCCAAGTCTCGCTATTTTTGACTAGTGCGCATGCGTACAGAAGATTTTAGAAACTGTACCCAAAAATCCCGACATTGGAACTAATGATCCCATGAAAAGATATATGTATATTTTTGTTTATCTATTTTGCAATTAAAATTCTTTTCTTAACGTGTCTCAACGATTCATTTATAATTCCCAAGGGGTGTCAAATGATAATTCCAAGGGGTGAAATAATTTCCAAGGGGTGTCAGGTATAATTTCCAAAGGGTATAAAGTGTAATTTCCAAAGGGTGTCAGGTATAATTTCAGTTTCAGTTTCAGGTTCAGTTGGAAGATGCTCCTTTGCGACACGGGTTGTTAGCGTTCGATTCCAAATCGGTCTTTTTTTTTGTGCTGGACTCTGGCATTTTGCTGGTTTTTCTTATCTATCAGGGAGAGGGGGAGGTAGCCTATAGCCAAATTTGCACTTTTGTAAAAAGCTATACATCTATTCATCCTAAAACCTGACACCCATTAAGAACTATAAAGCACTTGAAGAGAAAAGTAAGCAAAAGTATATATTTGCAAAAAAAAGAATTTCATTGAACCTTTGGGACCGATCATGGGATGTTTGATATAGTTTATAAAGCCTTCTTTGACTGGTAAAAGCGGTGATACTGATAGGTTACGCAAAGTAGACTTGTAAACTACATTAACCACCCTTTTATTAATAGTTAAAACAAATTGTTTAGCTTTTTCACCCTTTATGTCAGATTTACGCAGTGAAACATAGTGTATCTTGCTGCATCGACATTTACTTTTTTAATTTAAACTTTGTAATTTATCTATTTATTTTTTTGTAATTATTTTATTAAATTATTTTATTATTTAATTTTATTATTTATATTATATTATATTATATTATATTATTTATTATTATATTATATTATGTATTATATTATTTATTATTAATTATTTTATTTTATTAATTATTTTATTTAATTATTTTATTTAATTATTTTATTTATTTTTTTATTTATTTTTTTGTAAATTATTTTGTAAGTTTTTCACATACCTCTGAAAATGGATCCCCCTCTTGGATCCTCTTGAAAGAAGAAGTAAACAATTCCTTTATTGGATCCCCCAAGATCTTGAAGAAGTAAGTCATTTTGGGGGTAGTTTTTATAACTCGGAAATCGCTCTTTAAATTAAGATTCGAGGTCCTGATATTACAGATCGAACAATGAAACTTGAGCTAATTGTGTGGTTCCAAAAGAGTAATAAATTACGATATTACGTAATTACGTAAATTACATTATTACATTATTACATACTTAGTCACATTAGTTCACCTGGTCTTATGATATAGTTCATTTTAATTTTATCCGCCAATTTAAGGCCATGCAAACTGGGGGGGGGGGTTGTAATATATGATAATTTGTCCATGGAAGGGGGTTGAGACAGGAACATACTGTTTCAGTGCGCATTGAACACTAATTCACTTTTATTTTAGATTCACACATCCCTTGTGAAGGCTAGACCTGGAGCTCTCATACCATCAGAAGAACTAAGAAATTTCACACGTGCTCGGTACGTTCGTCTACGTTTACAGAAGATTAGAACCCTTAATGCAGATTTGATGACCGCAGGAGGATCCGATGATAATGACGATACACTATATCGACGATTCTTTTATTCCATTCGTGATATTTCTATTGGAGGTATGTGCGACTGTAACGGACATGCCGCTGATTGCACCGAAAACCCTAATAGGAAGGTAATGCACCGGAAACCTTTGTAGTACGATAAATGCTGAAAGTAGTGATCTAAAGAGTGAGGGTATATTTTATGCTTCGTAAATAAACGTAGATTGATGTAACTCTGAAAAAAAATTAACTAATAAAACAAACTGAACTGTGATGGATATAATGCTGGATGTCCCGAAAGCCTAAATACAATGTAAAGTAAGTCTGATACTAAATTTTCATACTTTGCATAAATAGGCATAAACTGAAATAACTCTGAAGTAAATTAATCAAAAAAATTAAACAGAAAATTGCCTTAAACAAACAAACAAACAAAAACGGTATAAGTAAACGTATACCATCGTTTTCTCTCTGAGAAAACGAATATTTATTATACAACTTCATGATTTCCTTTTTTGAAATGAAATGCTTTTATATTTAACATAGATAAGCAATTTCGTAGTATGTATTAAATTTATATATTAAGCTAATTCACACTGAATAAATGGTAAATTAATTTACACTCTAAAGTTAAGGTACCATTCGTCATATATACAACGTAATGTGGTATTTCCATATTTCTTGTATTTACATATTCCTAATATGGTATTCCAAGTGTTGTCCATTGCACAATCAGAGACATCTGGTTCCTAGGCTCCTAGGGGCGACAGTGACGAGTTTTTTTCTGATATGTGTAACAGATTTTGCTATCACAAATTGCATGTCTACATAGCTCATAGTTAAAACTTTTTTTTTAACTCTGTTCAATCCTATATATGATGTTTTTCATACCCTGGGGTTTGTACCCCCTGCTGCCAGCACTTTCTACATATATAACTGCGGGGGCAACAGTGACAAGTTTTTTCCTGATTTGTGTAGCAATTTTGCAATCAAAAATTGCGTATCCATATAGTTAATAGTTAAAGCTTTTTTTAAGCTCTGTTCAGTCCTTTATATAATATTTACACACCCTGGTGTTTGCTACCCCTTGCTGCCAACATTTTCTACATATATAATCGCAGGGGCAACAGTGACTAGTTTTTTCCTGATTTGTGTAGCAAATTTTGCTATCAAAAATTGCGGATTCATATAGTTAATAGTTAAAGCATTTTTTTTAACTCTGTTCAGTCCTTTACATAATATTTACACACCCTGGTTTTTGCAACCCCTGCTGCCAGCATCTTCTGTATATATAATTGCAGAAGTAACAGTGGCGAGTTTTTCCTGATTTGTGTAACAAATTTTGCTATCAAAAATCGCATGTCCATTCAGCTCTTTTTTTACTCCGTCCAGTCCTTCATATAATATTTGCACACCCTGGTGTTTGGTACCCCCTGCTGCCAACATTTTCTATATATATGTATATATAACTGTAGGGGCAACAGTGACGATTTTTTTCTTTATTTTGTTACAAATATCGCTATAAAAAATTGCACGTCCATATAGATCTTATTCAAAACCTTTTATGAACTCTGTCCAATCCTTTATATAATTTTTGCACACCTTGGCGTTTGCACGTCCTGCTGCCAGAATTTTATAAATATATGCTGTTTACACCCCTTTCTGTCAGCATTTTCTGTATATATATAACTGCAGGGGCAACAGTGACTAGTTTTTTCTTGATTTGTGTAACAAATTTTGCTATTAAAAATTACATATCCATGTAGTACATAGTTAAAACTCTTGTCCAATTTTAACTCCGTCCAATACTACTACTACTACTAATAACTCACTGCAGCATCAAGCCGCCTGAGGCCAACACAGCTACGCACGCTCCTCCTCCAACCTAATCTATTTAAAGCCTCCCTCTTTACACCCTCCCAGGAAGTTCCCATTTCCTTTAAATCTTTATTTATGACATCCTCCCAACCCAGACAAGGACGACCTGCTTTCCGTGTAGCCCCAGACGGTTGGCCAAAAAGGACCAACTCCGTCCAATCCTTCAGATAATATTTGCAAACCCTGGTGTTTGCACCCCCTGCTGCCAGCATTTTTATTTACTGATTGTTTTCTTTCATAACTCTTCAAAAGTGAATTAAACATTCCGAAAAGTAAGCAGCATTCAATTACTTTTTTCTGTCATGTGTGCGTGATGTGCAATATGAAAAATTCCTGTTTTAATATACCCCCATATTGCTTTTTTATATGGCGTTTATTTGCAATAGATTTTTAATGCGTATTTTGAGACCAAACACATTCAATTTAGTCTAGTCATTTTCATTTATTTCTTATCTGAAAAAGGCCATTTTTAGTCATTGAATAATAGCATGTCCATGTTTAGTAATATCTGATACTAAAAGTTTATTCTACCCTATTTCCTAAAAAAAAAAATAATAGTAGGTTTAAAATGATTGCTTTAATACTGGGTATGCTGTTGGTTCAGCTAACTCTACGTGGTCTAATTTTCCAAAGTATTAAAGTTGGATTAACATGAGTTACCGACCATAAGCATTAATGCCTTTGGACTGCTGCATGAACGCAGAAATTTAGTTTTCTTTTTTTGTGGGGATGGGCAAAGCCGTATCCAGGGGAGCTAGAGGGATTGAAACTTCCTTCCGAGATTTTTTATTCATAAAAAGAGGAACCAAATACATAATTTTTGATGCGTTTGTAAAGTTTTTATCCATCCCCCAAAAGAAATACCTCACCCCATCTTGAACAAAATCCTGGATAAGCCCCTGGGTAGGGGGGGGGGTTAAAGACGTGCAAAAAAGTAAATTATATGAATAGTATTGGAAATATAGGGGAAAACATAAAGATATGGATATTTTGGAAGGAGGCCCGAGCCCAAAATTTGGGGACGATGGCTAGTTTTTTCTGGAGGAAGGAGGGTTGAAAGGAGGGTTTTTTATGGTTGAAAAAGTTCAATTTTATCAGCAAGTAAGATTTTACAATTTTCCCTTTATAACTCCTTGGGCAGATCTTAGGGTGCAATTATGTTACAGATATCATTTGATTCCTTAAAATCAACGGTATTTTATTCTACTTAATTATAGTCATAGGCAGCACAATAGCACTGGCTAAGTAAAGATCAGTATAGCTTCAATGTATAATTTCTGTGCTTATTTTCTCATACAGCTTCGTATGGAAAAAGCTGTTAGAGAAACTTCACAGGGAGCTCTTTCGAATGGAACTTGAAGTTCAAGTGCCCAAGTTAAGAGTAAAAAGTGATTAAAGGGCAACCAAACCCTTACCAAAGCCTTTTTGGGTGGCATTTCCCTCTCAACCCCCGAAGACATCCGATGTAAATATTTAGTTAGCCATTTTGTTAGAAATAGTCCGAAAGTCAACTAACTATGCCTCCGGGGATGGCATCATGAAGAATAAAAAACAAAAGAGAAGAAAAATAAGAATGGGATTTTATAAGGTCGAAAATAATGGATGAAACAAAACGGATATTTCAGGACGACAATTCCTCTTACCTTCTTCGGTGGAATTAGAGGAATTCTCGACGAATTAATTCAACATTTTCTGAGCGAAAATGTGAACGATATCAATATTTTTGTCTCTTCTAACAGATGAACATAAAAAGACAAAAACAAATAACGAAGAGATCAAAATAAAACAAAAAGCTAAATTCGAAGAATTAAAAACCTAACAACGCGGAAGAAAAACAATAACAGGTAAAATAAAAATTAAACGAATTGAAAACAATTAAAACAAAAAACCCACCTCAAAAGCTAGCTACTCACCCAAAATCCAACGACTAACAATAAAAAATTTCCTCATTAAGGAGCTAGACAATCGACTCTTTCTTTCTTTTCTCTTCTGTCTTTTTATTTTTTAGTAAACTATTTTAAGACCGGGGATGACCCCCGCATGATCCCCGCAGCCGTTGAAGCAAGTGGTGTAAATTATACAAGATGCATTTTTTTACATGTAAATTTGTTACTAGGAAAGTGGAACATGTGTGATTTTGGGTGTTCAAATAGGCCAAGGGTCTTACAAGGAATTTTCAGGCAATTTAGAGGAAGATGTGGATCTAAATCAAAACACACCTGACATACAGTTTATCAAAAGGTTGCATCTGAAAACTATCTCAAGAACGGCTGAGGATAGTAAGTTAAAATTTTTATGGATATGGAGGTGTATATTGAACTAAATCAAAAGACTTTAAGTGCATCCAGGTTGAAAATTGAAATCTCTGCAGAAAGCTTTGGGGTCAGAGTCCTATATCTGTTTTGGTAATATCTGTTTGTTGTAGGTTTGACAATTCATAATAGTTCCTTCGCTTGGGTTTCATTTATTCAGTGAGAGTGATTTCTGTTCATTTTAAGTTTGCATTATTATTTTACTTTATCACTGCTTGTCTTTGGCTTAATGTGGCTCTTTGTTTTTCTTTGAAAAATTTAATGTTTTTTCTTAATTAATTATATGAAATAATCATCATCCCGTGTTCTTAATTGTGCATGTGGAAAGGGCTTAGAGTTAAAACCTGTGAATCAAACTCAAAATTCTGGAAGGACTCCCTTTTTAGAAAAAAAAAGGAAAGTATATTTAGGTCCTTGGGGATTACGTGTCTTGAACCTCAAAACCAAGAATTTCTTCAAAAGTGACCCCATCCTGGTGGTGAACTATAATTAAGACATATTTGAAAAGAAAACAGACAAAAAGAACACTAAATCAAGCTTTTCTAAAGATCTTTTAATAGGCATTTAAGAGGACCGTTCGGTGGTTTGGGGGCCTGGGTGCATGTTACCCCAAAAATCTAATAGTTTTGGGCTAGGGATCTTAAAGATGACCCAAATTTAAGAACGTTGTTAGAATTGTCTCCTTTTCGGTGAATAGATTTTAGTCAAAGTGACATTTAAGAGGCTGAAGTGCTGACACAGCAATTTTGTTCAGTTTTCTTAAATCAAGAATTTTATGCTTTAGCTTCTGAAATGTAAGTGTGAACACAACACGTGTGGCCCGTCCTGTAGCGAATGTTGTCCGATGTTTAACCAATATCCTTGGAAGTGTGGCACATCAAAAGAAGCTGCCGTATGTCAACCCTGTAACTGCCACGGCCACGCCCGGAGTTGCACTTATGATAGCAGCATTGCCAAAGAGAAAAGAAGTCTCGACATTCATGGCAAATATAGTGGAGGTGGAGTTTGTCAAAATTGTTCAGTAAGTATCTATCGGTATAGCTTGATCCTAAAACTTTTGCGTAAAAGATTTGGGCGAAAATGTTAAACATTTGTGTCAAAAGACCATAATCCAACGCAAGTAAAACAAAGAGAAACTTTCGGGCAGAGAAAATTTTCAGAGAAGCCAATGATTAAGCGTGGTGGTAACAGGTTTACGACCTTTAAATGCGTCAAAAGGTAGTAATCTATTTTGTTCTACGACAATGACTTGGTTCTAAGTAAATCAGAGTACAAACTGGGGCAATAAAACATAGGTCTCAAAGTGCATTTTTATTGATTTACTTTTAACAGGCGTGGGGTGCTTTCCCAGGTCCCTCCTTGGTGGTGCAAATGATTTAGTGGCAAAAAATAGCTAATCACCCATTCGGGGAACCTAGCTTGAACTGACAGAATTTTCTCTATTAATGGGATTATTTTTAGTATAATTATTTATTATTATTATGTTGCTCCGCTGATGTCACTGAGGGGTAGTCGCTGATGGTGTCTTGGGGAAGAAATTTAGGAACTCAGCTAGGAATATTACTGAAAATACTTTATGTTTAATAGCAAGGAGGAGGGGTTTGTATAAAAACTATTTGAGTGATAGATCGTATGAAACTAAGAGGAAAGTAAAGAAAGTGGAGAAAGCATTAAAAATATAAACTAAGCAGTTGTGAAGTGGAGGACATGGATAAAATTGCCGAAAATCTGGAAGATACAGGCAAAAGATCTGGAAGATGCAGGAAGATGCATAATAGTAAAATATTGTACTGGCTTTCTAATAAATTGAGATGGAATAGTTGATCCGGACTTGTCCCAGTTAAAGATAGGAATGGGCCTACAATTAGGGACAAGAGAAGAGTTAAAGAGATGGATAGAACATTTTGAGAATGTGCTAAACCGTGATAGAGTTACAGAAAAGGATATACAGAAGAATGCAAAAGCTTGTGACAATTTGGATGTGAGGGAAGATTAATTTTGTAAAGAATAAATTGTTACAGTACTAAAAGGAATAAGAAATAATAAGGCCCCGGGTGCTGATTATGTGGTAAATGATTTTCTTAAATATGGTGGTTATGAGGCTAGAAATAAATTACTGAAGATTATGAATAAGATTTTGAAGATTTTTGAAGTACCTAGCAATTTTAGGAAGACTCTATTTAAACCCTTTTACAAGAAAGGCGGTAAGAGTGAGTGTGGTAATAATAGAGGTATTAGTCTGATTTCTCTAGGTAGCAAATTACTTCTAGTGATAATACGTTTTAGACTTATAGATGCCGTAGGTAAAGTTTTAAGAAAAGAGCAGACCGGTTTTAGGAAGGGTAGAGGATATGTCGACCAAATTTTCACTCTGAGATCAATTATGTAGAAGTGCCTGAGTCACTAGTCACGGCGATTCCAGAGCCGTCTATAAAATCACCAATGAAATCATCGGGAAACGTCGCAACCTAAATGGACCAGTAAAAGACGGAAACGGGAAGACAGTCACAGCCCCCGATGAAATCTCTGAAGTTTGGGCCCAACACTTCGAGAAAGTTCTCAACCGACCTAGTCCTCCGAACACAGCAGATATCCCCACAACCCCTTTCCTGGAACTTCAAATCAATACGGAAGAACCGTCAACCGAAGAACTGGTACAAGCCGCTCGCAAACTGAAGAACGGCAGAGCACCAGGAAGCGACAGGATATCAGCAGAAATGATTAAAGCCTCTTTAGGCGCTTGCATAACTGTGTGGATCACATTCTTTGCATGTATATGGAAATCAGAGAAAGTCCCCGAAGAATGGAGAAAAAGCACACTCATCAAGCTTTTTAAGAAAGGAGATGCAGCAAAATGCGATAACTGGAGGGGCATCAGTCTCCTTTCTATCCCGGGGAAACTATTCTCACAGATAATCCTTCGTCGCATCCAGACAGCCTTAGATAAGCACTTGCGAGACGAGCAACATGGCTTCCGCCCATCCCGCTCCTGCTCCGACCTTATATATGTCCTACGCATGATGATCGAGGAATGCAATGAATGGAGGCAAAAGATGTACCTTGTCTTTGTGGATTTCGAAAAAGCCTTCGATTCAATACACCGAGATTCGCTGTGGAATATCCTCCGATATTACGGCATTCCAGAAAAACTTGTATCCTTGATCATTGCCCTATATGAAAACACCGAGTGCTGCGTTCGGACCCACGAAGGGAATACAAGGTATTTCCATATCATGTCCGGTGTCAAACAGGGGTGTGTCCTCTCCCCCTTGCTTTTTGTCTTTGTAATCGATTATGTGCTCCGAGACTGCACGGGGTTTGGTATCCAAATCTGCGACAACAAACGACTAGCAGATCTTGATTTCGCCGACGACATCACCCTGATGGAAGCAAACAAGGAAAGGCTCCAGGATCTTCTCGAAGTAATCCGAGAGAAAGCGAGTCTTTTGGGACTAAAGATCAACTCGGACAAAACAAAAAGCATGGCAACGAGCGACTCACCACTGGGCTTAAAGTGCGGGGACAATACAGTAGAGCAGGTAGTGGATTTTAGATACCTTGGAAGTACAGTCGAACGAACTGGATCCAGCGAAAAGGAGGTGCAGTCTAGGATTGGACAAGCCAGTGGAGCTTTTAATCGACTAAAGCCAGTGTGGCGATCGAAAAAGTACTCCCTGAAACTGAAAATGAGGCTGTTCAACAGTAACGTCATCTCCGCCCTCCTTTATAGCTGTGAATGTTGGAAACTAAACCAACACCAAGAAAAGAGGATTCTTGCCTTCGAGAACAACTGTCTTCGCAGAATACTGAACATTAACTGGAGAGACCACATAACCAACCAGACTGTTCGGTCTATCTCGCGCCAGCCCCTGGTAACAGATGTCATACGCCAACGAAGATGGCGCTACCTGGGGCATGTTATCCGTATGGCGGGAGATAGACTCCCCAGAACTGTACTGGAGTGGCAACCAGAGGGAACCCGAAGAAGAGGGAAGCCGAAGAATACACTTCGTCGTACGTACCCGCGGGACCTAAAACACATCAATGCGATAGTCCAACCCCAGTGGGAAGACGTATGGGCAGCAGCACATATGAGGGACGACTGGCGGCTCTTTTTGGATGCCCTGGGTGCCTCTGGCGGCACAGGAGGAACTAAGGTCTAAGGTAAGGCCTGAGTCAGCAAACATCTTTTGTCCTGAGTCTTATAGATTATGAGAAAGCCTTTGATTCAGTCAATAGAAGAGCTTTAGCGAAGATCTTATATATGTATAGTATACCAGACAAATACATTCAAGTGACCAGTGTTATGTAAAAGAAAAATATTGCTACGGTTAAGGTAGATAAGGATGTTTTACCTGGTTTCGTATTCAGTTAGGAGTTAAGCAGGGTTGCGTTCTATCCCCATTTACATGGATCATTTTGATGGATTTTGTCTTATGGAACACACCAAAGGCAATTTAAGAACATGTTATCAAGTGGGGAAGTAAAACTCTCCCGGATATAGATTGTGCTGATGATTTTAGTATCCTAGATGAAAGTGTCAGCGAAATGAATGAAGCTTTAAAAAGTCGCTAATGCTAGGAGTAAGTGAAGATGAAAAGGGGATGTTGCTTAACGCTACAATGATGACAGTGGTCAAGTATGATTTTGAAGCATGGGTACCCCGAAAAATTGAGGAAGATTTGCTAGATATTTTCCAGAAGAATTGCCTACGGATTGCTTTTGGTACCCGACTGACTGACAGTATCTCAAATAGTAGGCTATATGAAACTGTGGTTCAATCCCGCTTTCTAGGGCTATAATGAAAGAAAAATTGAGATGGCTAGGGCACGTTCTGCCGATGAAGGATGACAGACTGCCAAAGATTGTCCTTTTCGGATTACCGGCTAGGGCCAAAGGAAAAGCAGGTCGTCCCCGGTTGAAGTGTGAGGATGTCGTAAAGAAAGTTTTTAGGCAAATAGAAACTTCCTGATAGGGTGTAAAGAGGGATGTTTGGGATAGATTGGGATGTATTTTGGGTAGCGTGCGTAGCTGTGTTGGCATTAGGCGGCTTGTTGCTGCAGTGAGTTGTTGGTAGTAGTATCAATAGCAGTAACATTATGTTGTGAGATTAATATCATTATTACATACGGATTATTACATTATTACACTGGATTTCAATTTCCCCTCCTGAAATTTTTGTTCCACTCGTAAAAACGTGACCAAAATGCATATAAAGAAATGTAGATGCATTTTTTAGAGTTTCTCCTTATAACCCCCTTTCCCCCCGGACAAAAATCTGGGATACGCCATTGGAGGACCCCCTCCTGTTTACGTCCCTGTCTTGTCTGTTGTCTTATGCCACTTCATCCCTTGAAGTCAATAGCTTATAGCTATTTTCGCCTTTACTCGTTACAACATTGCCAGATCTCTTATGTTTTTCATCAATTTGGGTTCACACGGGCCTGAGAGAACGGAACTCCACTCGGTTTATTGCAAAGTCTGGAGATTTTTGGTGTGTCCACTCTTGTACGAAATAAGTCGTTTGCTAGATTTGTGGAGCTTTAGGAACCCAATGGAATTCATGGCGAACACCAAGAGTCTGGCAAGAAAAAGATCAATCATGTAACAAAGCTTTTACCTGTGCATGCTTTGAATGGATGGAATGCTTCCATTATCCTTGTATTTCCTGGAGTTTCCCCTAACTTCCCCGAACAAAAATTTGGGTCCACCAAAACCTTCTCGGATATTGACCTTAACGAAAATTGATAGTTTGTATGTTTATTAACATTTGTACATTGACGAATCTTAATTTTCCTGAAGATTTTGGAGGGCTGAATTATCATTCGGAGAAACCATGGAAAATTAAGGGAATTTGAGGAGACTGGTAAAATTCAGGGATAATGAAAGGACTGTATGACTGAAATTGATTCTCCAAAATATTTTATAGAACCCAATTATCGTTGGGAGAAACTTAGGGAAACTCCGCAAAATTCAAGGAAATTCGAGGAGACTCAGAACAAGCTCAGGGATGTTGCAAGAACTATATGGGTGAAATTATAAAGGAAGGGTTATTTCTATCTTGAAAAGTAGTTGAGTTAGGCGAGCGGAACCTCCAGCATGGATTCAGAACCAAAATTATATGCTGGACAACTATTTCCTTTTATCTACTCCTACCCCTTGACCCATCATAACGACCCATTTTCTAACTTGCGTAGTAAAAAAATGGACCACCCCAGGATGGGTAATCTTTTTCAAACTGTTTGTAGTCAGCTTTATGTGATGTTGTGTAGTGATTATTTTCTTTCCTGTTTTCCTCTGTTTTCATACAAAGTGAAACATTGTTTTCACTTTGTATGTTGATGGGTAATAAAATACTTCATTCATTCATATCTTAAACTAGAACAAAACCGCATTTAAATCAATGGGATTGTGTTTTCAAACCAAGAGTCAAAAGTAGACTCAAATCGAAATTAAGGAACTAAATTTAGGGTCTGATTTAGGATTTGAGCCCATTCCTTAATGTTTTATGTAGCTAAATAAATTGCTTTCCAAAGTAGCATCAAGCCCAGCGTTTTACCGTTTTGTTTGACTGTTCCGAGTCAAGATCATAGCTAAGTGATGGTTGATGCTGTGTTTGATTTTACCTTCCTTTCTTTTATTTTCTTTTTGTGTTTTTTCTAAGTTATTTTTTACTTTATTCGTTTTTTGTTTTCTGCTTATTTTTTAGTTTCTGAGTATGTACACATACTCTCAGGCATATACTAATTATTATTATTATTGATCGAAAATACCTATTTTATTGTGGTAGAGAATTTTGAGGATGTCTACGTAGAGCAACAGAAGTAGAAAAAAGAACGAATTTATTAGGTTCCTGATCAGTTGGGAAAATCAAAAAAAAGTTTAAAAAAAGTTGCACTACATCTGCAATATGACAAACTAAACATAATTTGCTAAGTTCATAACTTACTTAAATATATAATTAGTTAATTTAGAATAATTAGTTAATAATTTACGAAAAATAATCTAAATCTGTTCTAGTGGTTAAAATTATTGATATTTACAAGAATGTCTGTGAAAAAATTATCTTTGGCTGCTAAAATTTACAAGGTTTTTGCTTACCTGGTTTACAGCCCCCTTTTTAGGCAAATACATTTCATTAATTAATCATTGCTTTTGATGTTAAAATTATTTGGTGTGACCTTGGAGGCAAAACTAACCCATCCCTGTACACACTACTGTTCCTTCGTGACAATTGAGAGCCCCAGAGGTGTTTTTCAATTTTTTCGTTTTATTGCAAAATTCATTTTGTAAAATTACCGCCTTGGAATTACCGTATCCTAATGAGAAATGTTGGATTCCTAATTGATTTGAAAAACTTTCAGTTTTTGAAAATTGTGTCTTAAATATTGGGGAAACAACACTCGTTCTTATCAATACATGAATTAAAGAAAATGAGATTGTGCTAATGAGATTTTACTAATGCCGAAATTTAGCAAGAATTAATTTTGTGAATAGGTTGAAACCAAGCCTGTTCGTAATAGCGATTTCGCCAGCTTCCACAGCTAGATCGAGTCAAAACTGAGGACTTTCCAGGCTTTCGGGCCCCTAGCCCCCTTGCGATCTCTAAATTTCCGCAATTGTTCTAAAATTGCTTTTAATTTACATTTACATCATATATATTTCTTTGGAGTCACCCCTACCCCCCTAACAAACTTTGGCCCTATTTAAACATAATTCTTGAGTCATTTTGAGTCCAATTTTCAAGGCTTTGTATATTTTCAAGAAAACTTCGCCGTCCGGAAAAAAATAATTTTTCAACCCGAACCGAGCAGAATCGAACCAAATATTCGCCCATATCAAGACGAGGTAAAAATTGATCTGAATTTAGTTAAGCGCAAGCCAATCAGAATTTTTTAATAAAATTACATGATTGGCTAATATCTGAACCTTATCCAAACTGAGAAGAAAACTGTAAGCAAAACATAAATAGTAATTGAAAAAGTAGAATAAAAATGAAGTAAATATCATGTCGAACAACTGGAGCCAAGGTCTTATCCAGAGGGGCGGGGGGATTTGCCCCTCCCCAAAATGTTTGCTCGACTCCTACAAACGTAACAAAAATGAATATAAGCAAATTTTGATGCATTTGTTAAAGTTTTGTACCCCTCCCCCCCGAAAATTTCTCTTTTAAGTCCCCCCCCGAAAAAATCATGGATGCTACCCTAACTGGAGCTCTTCTGAACTCAAGAACCTTATTCTGACTAAAGAACAAGGACTATATGGGATCGGAGATAAAGGCAAATATATGGGATGTTGATTTTAGTGTTTAAACTATCCATTGCGAATGGTAAAATATGATCACCAGGGTTTTGGTCGGGCTGAATTTTAGTATTAGTAAAAATCTCGTTGTGAATGGGTCTTATTGAACACAGATTTTCGCAAACTTCATTTTTCAAGGCCTCAATATATTTTAGATAAAAAAGGATAAAAGAACTATTTTACGCTATCAATTTAATTTTCAACAAGTCTAACCAATTGAATGTTTTTTCTATCAATTGATGTTTATTCTATTTCTAGGATTTTACAACTGGTATAAATTGTGAAAAATGTTTACCAGGTTACTTTCGTCCTTCCGGTGTTTCACCAACTGATAAGACGCCGTGTTTTAAGTGTAACTGCAATCCTCTCGGAACCATAGGACAATGTATTTCCGATGACAGCGGTGGACTGGTGAGCTAGTTTTATTTTGCTTTTTTTCATGGTTTATCCTTTTACTGTATTTTTATGCTGGATTTACCTGTATTTTTACCCAGATTTACGTTGAGCTTGTATGCTAGTTCCCGTTTTGCTGGTTACTTTTAATAGTTTACCGCTTTACCGTATTTTCTTTACCGTACTGACCTACATAAATTACCTAGATTTATGTATTGCAGATGATGACGATGGACTCCAAACCTTGATTGTTTTGTTGGTTATTTTTTATAATTTATCGTTTTACTGTGTGTTTTTTTACTGTATTTACACATATTATTTACCAGGGTTTATGGTTAGTGAATGATAACACTGAACTTGTAAGATAGTTCTTGTTTTACTGGCTATTTTTGTAGTTTACCATTTTGCTGGGTTTTTTTATCGGATTTATTCATATTATTTACTTGGATTTATGTATTCCAGATTATAATGCTAAACTGGCAAGCTAACTTTTGTTTTGCTGGTTACTTTTTATAGTTTACCGTTTTACAGTATTTTTTTTTACTGTATTTACCTATATTATTTACAAATATTTATGTATTGAGGATGATAACGATGAACCGGTAAGCAGGTTTTCATTTTTCTGGCTATATTTTATAATTTACTGTTTTACCGTATTTATTCACATTATTTAACCAGATTTATGTATTGCGCACGAACATTATGAACTGGTATGCTAGTCTTTGTTTTGTTGGCTACTTTTTATAGTTTACCCTTTTACTGTGTTTTTTACCGTATTTACCCATATTGTTTACTCCGACTTATGTATTTCGGATTTATAACACTGAACTCGCAAGCTAGCTTTTGTTTTGCTGGTTACTTTTTATAGTTTACAGTTTTATTCATTTTTTTCTGTATTTACCCATATTTATGTATAATGATGGTAATGACGAACTGTTAAGCTGTTTTTTTTTGCTGGCTACATTTGGTAGTTTACCGTTTTACCGTATTTACGCATTGTTCCCATGTTCCGAATTAGTGGGCTAGCTGTTCCGCTGTTCCGTTGGTAGTTGTTCCCATGTTCCGAATTAGTGGGCTAGCTGTTCCGCTGTTTCGTTGGTAGTTGTTCCCATGTTCCGCATTAGTGGGCTAGCTGTTCTGCTGTTCCGTTGGTAGTTGTTCCCATGTTCCGAATTAGTGGGCTAGCTGTTCCACTGTTCCGTTGGTAGTTGTTCCCATGTTCCGAATTAGTGGGCTAGCTGTTCCGCTGTTCCGTTGGTAGTTGTTCCCATGTTCCGAATTAGTGGGCTAGCTGTTCCGCTGTTCCGTTGGTAGTTGTTCCCATGTTCCGAATTAGTGGGCTAGGTGTTCCGTTGCTCCGTTGGTAGTTGTTCCGTTGAATTTAAAAAGCGAGAGTTGTTAATACACAAAATTGGCTAAAATATATCAACTCAAATTTTGGATGAACTCAAATTTTAATTGAATTCTTTCTTGCAAGTAGTGATGATAATAGAATAAGGAAACGCTTTATCCCCCCATGTACCCATCTTAGGTCTATTTATGCCTCAAAACCATGACTTTTTAATAATTTTCTTGTTGATGTTTATAAATTACGAACGTTTTAAGTCAGTGTCACATTTTTGGCAATTTTTAATGCTGAACCGTGAAAATAAAAACCTAAATAACTTCCAGATGTTAACAAATTAAATAGTGAAAACGGGTATAAAATGTTAAACAAAGCAGTGGACAAAACAAAACAAAAACAAGCAACAAATGTTAAATAATAGAGAAATCCGGATGTTTCTACTTCACGTCCGGAAGCCTTTATCAATGAAAAAAAAACAACAAAACAAAATGAGTTAAGTTAAATTAAACAAAATAAAACTCGCATCTTAATAACTTCCAGTATTAGAAAGCTATTAAGATGTGAATTTTGCTTATTGTTTTGTTTTCCTTTGCTTTATATGTTTTGTTTAATTTGGCTTATTTATTTTATTACGTTGATAAAGGCTTCCGGATATGATGTTGTAAAATTGGAAGTTCTCTTTTATTTAACGTTTGTTGCTTGTTTTTGTTTCGTCCGCTGATTCTTTTAAACATTTTATGCCCGTTTTCACAATATTTTCGTTTGTTAAATTCCATAAGCAAAAAGGCAGTGTGATCTAAGAAATCAATTTACTTAGTTAAGTTTGACAAAGCCATTCATCCGTAAATATTCAACATTTACAGTTTGTTGCTCCCAGGGACGTAGCTCCAGAATTTTTATTGGGGGAGGGGAAGGGTCCACGCCTAGAGAGTCAAGTTACATGCGCTATATCATAATTGTTCTCAAAATCATTGGGGGGCAACTGCCCCCCACCATTGCTTCCACCCTTAAAAGACTCAACTGATTGCTTCCAAGGGACAGCTACAACCTTTAAATGAAACCTACGACTTCAAGGTAAAATTATGCTTTCCTAAGCTGTTTATTACTATATGCGTTTAGCTTATTTTTTCACTTATTTTCGTCTGTGTTTCCTTTTGAACTTCTGTTGCCCGGTGCTACCAGAACTGCATAACTAGATGTGGAGGAATTTTTCTTTAAAAAAAGAATACATTCCTGATTTGTCCTAAAAATTGAAGATAAATATGATTGTTTAAATTCCCACCAAACCGATCAAAACAATCAGGTTCCATTTTCACTATCCTTGGTACTTAAAAAGAAGTTAGTTAGTTGTTATTTATTGCTTATTCTTCATGGATATGCGACAGCGCATTCAAGCTAAACTATACACGCTCAGAACAAACTTTGATTAACATTAAAATAAAATAAAATAGAAAAAATAAAAAATAAAAGAAAATAATCACTAAGTTTTTAAAATAAATAAAAAAGAAAAAAGTACCTGAAAAGCGATAACGAGGCAAAAATGTACATAATTGCTCTATTCCATTTTTGGCAGTGTCTTTGGAGTCTTTTATTTTCGGCCTACCGTGAAGCAACCAAGAAAAATATTTAAACAAAATCAGAAATAAAGTGATATTTGGATTTAAGCCTTTATTGCTAACTTTTTGATTTGCTTGAATAATCATAGATGGCGTTGCGTGTGATTTTGTGGTTTTGCATGATCTCAAATTTCTGTCTTGTCAGCTGCCAATACTATTTTCTATTGATTTTTCATATCTTTACTCTTTACCCCTTCCCCCATGACTGTTCTATTTCGTTTAATCCTTTCTCATGTCCTCTTTCCTCCCCATTCGCAAACGTAAACACTACCTAGGATAAATGAACCAATCCACTCGGTCAATCTTCTCGTCTGATCATTCACAAGGAGAATCGAAATCATCTGTAAATATTAAGTCTTTGAAATTTTTACCTTCCCATATAATATCATGTTACTTAATAACCCGTGGTGTGTTCCTGAGAACTAAATCTTCAAAAAACAAAAATGAAATTTTGTTTATCAAACTTTATGCTATTATAGAAGACAATTCCGTAAACGATTTTGGCCTGGCATCACAAAAAAAAAGAAAAGATAACTGTGAATGGGGCTTCATAAGGCGAACGAAAATACTGGATGAAAAAATACGGATGTTTTCGAAAGGAAAACCGCCTCTCTTCTTCAGTACTATAGTAAAAAGTTGGAAGGAAACACGTTCACATTGTCTGAAAGAAAATGTGAAAGAACCAAAGCAAATGAAAGCAAACAAAACGGAAAGCAAACCTAGAAATACGGAGAACCTTCAGAAGTTACAAATATCGTTTACATTTTCGTTCAGACAATGTGAACGCGTTTCCTTCCAACTTTTTGCTATAGCGCTGAAGAAGAGAAGCGGTTGTCCATTTGAAAAATCCCTATTTTTTCATCCAGTATTTTTGCAGGTCCTATAAAACTCCTTTCCCATTTTCCTTTTTTTATATTACTATTTGCTATTACATTTGTTTATATAATTAACTATTTATTTATTTTATAAATTATAGCAAATCCTTTGTTATTTACAAAGATAAAACTATCCCAAAAAATAAATTATCAATAAGATCTGAATATAAAGTACCCGAAAAGTTGGTAGCTGATCAATAAATTACCTAAAAAAGATATTTATTTATCTTTTAAATTATTTATTATCTCAATAATATCTGAAAGACATTATCAATTATTAAATGTTATGAGAAGGGTAGGTATAACTTGCTCCAGAAATGGACATCTATTGGATGGACATCCGTCCACGGACGTCCAGAATAGACTTCAATGATTTGACATATATTTCTTAAACTTATTTTTTAAAATCTATATTCGTATTCACTTAATTAAGTTGCTGTTGTAGCACTAAATAATGAATACTTCGATAATTTTAAATCTCAGAAACCAACACTTAACAGTAGATCTGTAAATCAACACTAAACACTAATGAACGCTAAAATCACAAAGAAAGCACAAAAAGGGCCACTTGTTAAATGCACTAACAAAATAGGGCATGAAGAAGTTTGGCACTTACCGGGTTGTAGTTTTCTCTAATCCCTGGTAAGCCTACTCATCGATTTGGAAGACAAGATAGATGCCTTTCATTTGCTAATATTTAAAATTGACCTTTTCTTCTAGGTACCAGGATCTTGTAGATGTAAGGAGGGTTTTGGGGGTATATTTTGTGAACAATGTGCTCAAGGATATAGAAACTACCCAAATTGTGAACCCTGTCCGTGTGATCCTGATGGAACTGAAGGAAGTTGTGATGAAGGATTTTGCAAATGCAAGGTAAAATTTTTTTACCGTTTCAGTTGATTTTTATTAGAAAATTATTCATTTTCCGGACAAAAAAGGTTAAACGACGTCACTGTATATTCAGGATTAGAATTTTTATTGAAAAAAAAAATCTTGTAAGTCCTTTTTTTGAAGAAAAGACTATTTTGGACCCCTCTTTTTAAAAGACATTCAATAGAACACATACAATGAACACATTTTACCGACTGACGAAAAATCTGAACAGAAGAAAAGAAAATAAAAGAATTCAAATTGAACTTTTTTCCAACTGAAAATATGACAAATTCCAGTTGAACATTCCTCCAGTTCCTCAAAATGAGGATTTATTCATTTTAGCAAGTTCAGAAATTGAGTATTTTCTTTTTAATTTTTCACAAAATTTTTTTGAGAGTGTTTTTTTCCCTTTTTCATCTGCTATAAAAGTGAACTAATTATTCACTCACAATGACATATTTTTGTTATCCGGTTACGGAAGGTCTGGCAACAATAAACATGCATTTTTCACGCCACACACTATTTAAACATGCAATTGCAAGTTAAATTTGGGTCAAAGGGGGATAGATATTTTCCTGATGACATTCAGGGTCTGGAAACCTTAACAATTAACAATGAAATTTAATTAAGTTAATGAACATATAAATAAGATAATTAAATATAAATACTACTACTACTAACGAATAATAACTCATTGCAACATTAATCCGCCTGAGGCCAACCTAGCTACGCAAGCTCCTCCTCCATCCCAATCTACTCAAAGCCTCCCTCTTTACACCCTTCCAGAAAGTCCCCATTTCCTTCAAATCTTTCTTTATGACATCCTCCCACCCCAACCACGGACAATCTACTTTCCATTTAACCCTAGGCGGTTAGCCAAAAAGGACAATCTTCGGCAAACTGTTATCCTTCATCCGCAGAACATGCCCTAGCCATCCCAGCCTTTCTCTCATTATAGCCCTAGAAAGCGGAATTGAAGCACACTTATCGTACAGCCTAACGTTTGTAATACGGTCAGTCAGCCGGTTACCCAGAACAATCTATAAGCAATTTCTCTGGAAAATATTTAGCAAATCTTCATCTACTTTTCGGAGTTCATATGCTTCAAAGCAATATTTGACCGCTGTCATCACTTTAGCTTCCAATATTCTAATCTTGGTTTTCAGACTTATCTTCCTGTTCTTCCAAACTTTTATTAACTGTGAAAAAACACCCTGAGCCTTATCTATTCTATTTTTAACATCTTCACTGCTGTCACCTCTTTACTAATAATACTACCAAGGTAAGTGAAGCTTTCCACCTGATCAATCTTTTCGTGACCTGGCGTCATCTTTTCATCTTCACTTAATCCTCTTCTTAGTGACATAATCTGCTTAAAATTAATTTTCAACCCTCTTCTAGCACCCTGAGCTCGCAAAACCTCTAAAAGTTCATTCATTTTGCTCACACTTTCATCTAGGATGCTTAAATCATCAGCTTAATCTAAGTCCAGGTGAGTTTTTTCTCCCCGTTTAATTCTGTGGTCTCAATTGCCTTTCATGTGTTTCTTAAGACAAAATCCATCAAGATGATCCATATAAAGGGGGATAGAACACAGCTTTGCCTAACTCCTGATTTAATACGAAACCAGCAGCTAACCTCATTTCCTACCTTAACCACAGCAGTGTTATTCTCGTATATAGCAACAATCACTTTAATGTATATGTATGGTATGCCATACAAGGATGAAACCTTTGCTAAACCTCTTCTATCAACATAATGAAACGCCAGCTCATAATATATAAAACTGAGGAACAAAGGTGTTTAATAACTGAGGTACTTTTCAAATGATTGAAAATTTGGTCAACACATCCTCTGCCTTTTCTAAAACCGCACTGTTCTTCTCTTAAAACTTTGTCTAAAGCATCTCTCAGTCTAAAAAGTATAATATTACTAGGTGATTTACTTCCTACAGAGAGCAGACTAATGCCTCGATAATTGCCTCACTCACTCTTACCACCTTTCTTATACAGTGGTCTAATTAGGGTTTTCCTAAAATCGCTTGGTACTTCCCCTTATTCAAAATAATATTCGTAATCTTCAGTAACTTATTTCTAACCTTATAGCCGCTGTACTTAAGAAACTCATTTACCACACTATCAGCACCTAAAGCATTATTGTGTTTTAATCATTTTAGTGCTGTCATTAATTCTTCCTCACAAAACAAATCTTCCTTCGCATCCAAGGTATAATAATTTATTCCATTTTTCTCTATATCTTTTCCTGTAACTCTATCTCGGTGTAGTACATTCTCAAAACGTTTTGACCATCTCTCTTTAATTTATTCCTTATCACTAATTGTGGCCCCGTTCTTATCTTTAACTGGGACAAGTCCAGATTGACTACTTCCTCTCAATTTATTAACATTTATTCAGTATAATTAAGAGGCAATTAACAAGCAATAGCTTATTTACGTTGCGTGATTACCTCTGTCAACAACCAAAAGATTCTTAATTTACACCCATTTTTGATCAGTTGATTTATGTTCTTTTGTATTGCGTGCTTTAATTAATTAATTTTTTAAAGAAAAATGTTGAAGGCGAAAGATGTGACCGCTGTAAGTCAGGGTTCTTCAACTTGGAAGCACGCAACCCAAATGGCTGTACGAAGTGTTTTTGCTCCAATCTGTCAAAAGAATGTTCGTCATCAGGGTCGGCTCTAAGGAAGGTATGTAAAATAGACAACTATTGTGGACTTTTTTAGGGGGTGGGGCTCAATGTTAATTTTTTTGTCTTTCACGCCTATTGTGAGCAGGGCCTTATCCAGGATTTTATTTGAGGGGAGGGGGGTATATCCCTACCCCCCACCCCCCGTCCTGGATGGCGCCTTGACTGTGAGGGCTAAAACGTCTGGTCTAGTTTCTAGTACTACTATCCCAGCTTTAAATCATCCAAAACTTCTGCTAATGATCCCATTACAGATAGCTCATTGAAACCCAAAGCTGACTGAAATCAATACAGCAGGCAACACTCCTCCATCGCCTGATCCATCCAGGGCTTCACTCAATATTCCTTCCTATTTCCTTTAAAATATTTCTTATAACGTCTTCCCACCTCGTTTGAGGACGTTCTGCTTTTTTTAGCTTCTGATGAATTGCTGAAAAGTTATTCCGTCGTCCAGTCTCACTCGTATTTCATCATCAGTACATGGTTTTCTTTTAGCGCTAGTAGTTTTCTATTCCTTCTAATGTTTTGAATGCTTTTTTATATATTTTATTTTATTATAGATACATTGGTATTCTCACTCTCTTTCCTGTTCTCTTATTACTATTGTTTTGTTACTCTATTATGTTCTTTCGTATTATTAACTTCCAACGCTCATGTTAGTGTTACAAATCTTAGTGTTACGACTATATCCTTTTCTGTTTTTAAGTTTTTGAACTAGTTTTATCCTTTTTTTAATTAATTATAATTAACAAACCAATGATAATTAACAAGCCCATGTTTGACACCATGCAAAACCAAATTTTTTGCTATCCTCGATAGCTCAGAAGTGTTTGGACTTGTTCTTTTGCTAAGATAAACGTGTAGAAATCAGAGGCGCCATTTGGTGGGGGGGGGGGGGGTCAGGGGTGGGCAAATGCCCACCCCAGATTTTCCAGGGGGCCCAAGGTTTCATTACAAAGGGCCCTTTGCCGGCCATAATAATCCATTATGTCCAGCAGAATCCATTCTGTCCAATTGATTTGAAATTACTGCACGCCTATTAACCAAAGAGCGTAATTACTTGACGACCCTTGGGGTAATTACGCTATTTGGTATTAATCATTGCAAACTTTGAAAGTAGGTTAGATACATAATAAAATTATTGAGTTCGGTCTAATGCCCATTTCCTAAATGACGCGACACAAAGTGATTCGGAGGGGGCCAAAGATGGAGTTCATGTCCACCCCAAGATTTGGTCCAAATGGCGCTTCTGGTAGAAATTACATTCCCTAACATAAGAAACAAGTTTGTTTAATGCTGATTGCCCTCATAGGACTTTCCCTTTGCTTTGTTACTAAGCTACGTCGGTGTCACCTAATACTGACTATGACCCACAAAAAACTGAGTAAAAAAAATAAATCTAGCTGGGATTTGATTTTGCGCAGAACCATGCGGTTGCAAATTTTCCATTTTGATCCCAAAATGTACGACATCCTTTTACATTTTCTCTTGATTTTATCGATTGGATTCGTATCTGACGCCAATTTTTGATTTTTGTTTTGTTTTTATATAAGTATAACTTAGGGTTGATAGATTTGGTTGTGAAAAATGAAACAAGGGCCGAAATCTGCTTTTATTATTTTTTAGGGTGTACATTTGTGTGGGAGCCATCATTCCCCTTGCCTGAATACAGTTTAAATTATACATTTTTATCCATATCGAAATTTGAGTAGCCCTCCTTCCTTACCCATCTCTTAGATTTGAGGACTGGGGTCAAACCTGGTGACTCCCTAGACACGGTCTTGGTCATTGGCCAGTAAGAAGAAAAGAAGAATAATCAAGTGAATGTTTCTTCCGCATACAACAAGGGGTCCTCAGTGTTTAGAAAGGAAGAATCCAACCTATAATAACTTAGGAACAGCAAGGAATGTAAAGCGAAAAATAAGTAAAATAAAAATAGCACCAATATACATAAACGCCACTCCATGAAAAAACCGCAGAAGCTGAATATTCGTTTTATATTCGAGTATCTATTTTTATTGTTTTTTTCTTATTATTCTTATTTGATTTTATATTACTTACGTTGATTAAATTGTTATGGTTTAGGTTCTTTTCTTTCCCAATACTGAGGACGCCTTGTTGGATATGCTGGTTCGATTTATCGAAATATTGGTTTGATTTTTCTTCTTTTTTTCCTACAAAAAACAAGAACAAAAAAAAAAAAAAAAACAAAAAAGCAAAAAAAATGCTCTGACAATTTGTTTTCCTTGTGGAGAAAAAGAGAGGACTTAGCAATGGAAATAAATCTCAATTCAAAAAACGAGAAAATTAAAGTTTTGAATTTCCACATTGGTCCCTCCTCCTTTATGTAGTTGTTTCTATATCAGGCCCCTGAACGAAAAAGAAAAATAAAAAAAAACTTTTTTCCTCAAATTCCTTTATTTTTCCTTTCTCATTTTCACTTTCACCTTTTTAACTTTCTTTTTGCTCAAATTCCTTAAAAGCTCCTGTAATGTGTCCCCGAGACATAATATTTTTTTTTTAATATATAACCTTCTAATAACAAAATCCAGGGAAGGGAATTGTTAAAACACGTAAATATTGTAAACGAGGCTATATCGTTTATCAATCTGTATAAACATACCGTCAATGCGTCCAGTATAATTGATAACCAATCAATTATGTATCCTGTTTTTCAGATTAGCAGCCTTGGTGGTTGGCTTGTAACAGATCTGACTGGAGAGCGTGTCCAAAAACCCTTCATTGAAGAAGATGGCCATTATACAATAGCCGATGATGACATGGATAATATGGATCACTATTTCTGGAGTGCCCCAAGGCGCTATTTAGGGAAGCGGATTGCAAGCTACGGAGAAAATTTGACAGCTCGTGTATCCTGGATTAGAGGAAGAGGTGATACAGGAGGAAAGCCAAATATGGCCTATGATTTCGTGATTGAGGTACGTGAGGAATAGTGTTAAACGTTAAGAAACAACATTAATTACTGAAACATGTAGAGAGAAACGCTCAAGTTAAAGAAGGGGTGAGGGTATTAGATAAAGAAGTTCTCCCTTTGATCCAAAGTATGCCTCGTCCGAAAAAAATTTAGAGAAATTGTAACTTACAACTTTTTTTCTCTATTGACCCCCCAGGGTTGAGGGACTTGTGCCTAAATGGAAAACAAACTATGAGTATCTACAGGGGAGTTACCCCTAGTGTAATAGCCTCAAATTCAAACGTAATACCCCAGTTTTATCTATATAGATAGATAGATAGATAGATAAGTGTATTTCGAAAACCCGTGGGCCATATACACACAAAATATAAATAAATAACAAACAAGCAAGGAAATTAACAACAGTACGAACACACACAAAAAACAGAATTCAACGCAAAAAGTACCAAATCTAACTACAAAAGAAATTAATCATATAAAACTTTTTCTTCTTATTAAAACTTTTTCTATATATACTCCCACTCGAAATATTGTGGTTGGGTTACTATTTTGTAGAATACCCGGAAGCATCAAATTAATCCCATGCAAATAAATTTCCCGTAAAATTTCCCGTATATTGAAGAAGCCTATACCCAGACTGAAGAAGTAAGATTGCATTGTGTGTGCTAATAACAGCGAAATTTCAATGATGGATTTAGAATTATTAGAGTTACAAATTTGTTAGAATTTCGCTTTTCTTCTTTAATTTGGCGATTTGTTATATATATAATATAATTTAATTTATAATTAAATTATTAATTTAAATTATTAATTAATCAATTTAATTTACATTAATGAAATATAATTTAATTAAGTAAATTAAATAATTTAATTATAATATAATTTGGCGATTTTGCTTGTGAGAGCAAAATCGGAGTAATCTTTTTGAAGTCATGCAAGGTGCTGGTCAAGACTGGTTCTGATTCCTAGAGAAAGCGAGCAAGGGTATGCAATGATTTACAAATTTTTCAGACTCAAAGGCTGTCATATAAAGTCGTAGAAAGTCGAGAAAGGCCTCGTTTGATAACAGGCTCTGCTTTTTAAAGCCCTTTTTATTAACCGAACCCATTCTGATGTTCACCGGAAACCACTCCATGTGCTGGGTGTTTCCATTGTCTCACGTGGCACCTCATTAAAATTTTAAGATAGCTATTTTAATTATGACGGTTAAAACTTACGAAGTGTACTTCCGGGAGCGATGTAAAAAGTGGAAACTGAAGGATAAGGGTATTAATTGATGCAAATAAGAGGCTTCACACACACACAAAAAAAAAACTACTTAAAAGAGATCTTCAAAAATGATAAAATTAGAAATTTGATCGAATACCTTTTAATTATCCTTACTTACAAATTGAGTAAATTAATGTCAAACGCCCGAAGAAAAGGGACGGCTGTCATATATCTTAAGTTTGTGTGTTTTTGCGGGAGGGGAGGGGGGTTTGACCAGTTGTCTGCATAAGCCCCCTGTCTCTTTGCATTCCAATTCAAATCTATAACATCTTCCCTATGTTTAGTCTTATTTTCAATGATTGTATTATTTCAGAGTAATGAAACTCGTCTGGCTTTTGGAGTCCATTACTACCCTGATGATGATAATGTTACTCTTATTGCTCCTTTACTAGAAGATCTCTGGACAGATATGGCAACAGGAGAGGTTGCTGATAGGGATAAGATGATGACTGTTCTAATGAATTTGACACGGATCTTAATTCGGGCCAAATATCATACCAGTCAAATTGAAGCTTCGTAAGTACAACCTCCTTGCTTTTAAACGATCTCCCAATTCATTCATTAAATTTTATACCAGCTGACCTAATGCATCAGAAGTGCAACCTCCTTGTCTTAAAAGAACCTCCTGACTAATACCATACCACCGACATTGAAGTATCGTAGATCCAACCTACTTGTTTGCGTTGCAAAAGTTACGGCATTTGCGGCTTAAGATGGCCACCAATTAAAATACGAAAGAATGAAGGTCGGGTATTGTACGAAAATTTGAAAATTGAAATTAAAAAAAAAATTGAAAACAATCCTGGGAATATTTCTCAAAAGACGTCGAATTTTCACAGTGATTCATCTGATATTTGTCTGTCACCACAATGGTTCGTGATGGGACGGTTAGCCCAATTTCAGACACATTAATAAAACTGCGCAATTAGAGCGAGGCTGAGAGCTAAGATGAATTATGGCCACAAAAAGAAAAGAGGGCTAAGCTGAACTACGGCCTCAAAAAGGAAAGTGGGTTAAGTTGAACTATGGCATCAAAAAGGAAAGAGGGCTAAGCTGAATTATGGCCTCAAAAAACAACAAGATTAATTTGACCCTGTCCTCTGTCTTTGATTGGTGGTACATGTTGTTTATCCCTATCTTGTCCAGCTTTTGTTAATTTTTCAAAGGCTTGATAGCCCTTTTTCTTTATACTGTACTTAAGGCATTGGTATATGTCCTTGGTTGAAGTCGTCCCACTGTGGTGAAGGAAACTCTCCCATCCCTAGGACTGAATTTACTCTACTTTAAGAGCATCAAAAGAATTGGTTTTTTATTCTGATTCCAAATATATATGATTCTTTAAGTTGAGAGTCGCCCATCAAAAGCTACAACCCTCAGAAAATTTGCCTGAATTTCCAAATAGGGGAAAACACCTAATGACATTGAGAATTTAAATAAAATCTTAAAAATTTGTTCGATATGCCAAATCCTCATATGAAAGAAGATAACCCTTCACTGCCCTTCATAGTAGCCCTTTAAAGAATCCTTTAAATATACTAATAGTTAACTTATTGCTAATAACATATTTAATCCTCATTAATATAATAAAATGCTTATTCTACTACCATTAATACCTCCTTACAAATTTAAGGTGCCTGAGGCCGACACAGCTGTGTACACCCCTCCTCCACCTCGTTCTGTTTTGGGCTTTATTCTTTGATCCATTCTATAAAATTTATCCAATGAACCTTATGTCATGATCTTTGCATACACTATTTGTGGAAGTCCTAGTTTTCGCTTGCCTCCAGATGGGTTAATTCCACTTTTTTTTTTATTATTGTTCGTCGAAAATGTGAAATTATCTCTACAAATCTATCAACAATTCTCTTGTTCTGTTTTATAAAGGAGTTAAATAGCAACTATTAGTAGAATTTTCTGTTGGCTTGTAATAAAATTGTTCGGAACATTTTTCAAATCAAAGTTGTGGAAACACGTCTAAGGGTTTGTTTTTTGGTCCTTACAAACATAATGGAAAGTTAATCAGCAATTGAAAATTTGAAAAAGTTGGTTTTCCAAAACAGGAATGGAAAGTGGGTGTTTCTATTGGATGATTCCTTTGGCGTTTTATCCATGAAACGCCGAAAGGAAACTTGGCTAGGTAAAGCCCGGAAAGTGCAGCATCTAGGCTCTGTTAATCAAACTTAGATATATAGATGGTAGTAAAATATAACTAAGCAGTAAGTTTTACAGTAAGATTACAAAGAACACCCTTGAAGCTATAAAAAACGAGATATTAGAAAATTTCAAAAATGAAAGATTCACAAAAAGCTCCCATCCCGATCCATTTAAATTTCAATACCGAAATTGATCATTCTTTAACACAGGTACGAGTTTTTTTTTCTCTCTTCGAGTTTTAGCATTTTGAAATTTGCCTAATTGTTCATTATTCGTGCTCTTCTATATAATATTTCTTCTTTTAATTTATAATCTGAAGGTCAAATTTTATGGAAAATTTTAACACTGTCAATTAGTCTTCTGAAACTATGACTTCTTATCTTGTTCAACTAATTAAGCTAGATTAACCACATAAAATTAATTCAACCAAAAAAACTACTTTCTGGCAAATTAAAATTGGTTAATTTTGAAAAAAATAATTAAACTCAAATAACAGAAATTAATTCATTTTAGTTTTAATTTAGCCAACAATTAATTAGTTTAACCAAAAAAGGAAAAAAAATTGTAGCAAAATGCCCATAGTACAATCTCTCATTATATAGAAGTTAAAAATCAGGGGTCGAAAAAGAAAAGTAAATGCAACACTGCTTAATCACAAGAAGAGAACACTACACAAGCTAAAGTACTGCACAAAAAGAATAATACAGCTGTTTGGTGTTGAGAAAGCGAAAGCGATTAGAATGAATGATATGATGAAAAAGTATGACACGGAAAGAAAAAGAAAGAAGATAGACAAGTAAAAATTGTTCGAAATAGTTAAAAAATATGTATTTTTGAATTGATCCCAAGTATACAAGTTTTATTATGATTTGGCTGAAAGGCAAACCTCTTCCTTTTGAAAAAAATTGAAGAATATAGGGCTAAAATCCCTATATTTCATGTTTAGTAGGACATTTAAGCAGGTCAACCCCAAGCTTTAACCTATTATTGTACATGTTTGCCAAAAGTATCCTAGGTATCCTAGATGAAAGTATGAGCAAAATGAATAAACTTTTGGAGGTTTTGCGAGTTCAGGGAGCGAGGATAAGATTGAAAATGAATGTTAAGAAGACTAGATCACTAAGGCTAGGAATAAGTCAAGATGAAAAGGTGATGTTGCGTAACGAGATGATCGATGAATTGGACAGCTTCACTTACCTAGGTAGTATTATTAGTAAAGACAGTAGGTGAAGTGAGGATGTTAAAAATAGAATAGCCAAGGCCAAGGGTGTTTTTTCACAGTATAAAATTTTTTTGAAGAATAGTAAGATAAATTTGTAAACCAAGATTAGAATCTCGAAAGCTACAGTGATGACAGTGGTGAAGCATGGTTCTTAAGCATGGGCACTCCAAAAAATAGAGGAAGGCTTACTAGAATTTTTTCCAGAGAAAATGCCTACGGATTGTTTTGGGTACCAGACTGACTGACTGTATGTAAAACAGTAGGCTGTGTCAAACAGTAGACGAAAAGTGTGGTTCAATCTTGCTTTCTAGGGCTATAATGAGAGAGGGGCTGAGATGGCTAGGGCACGTTCTGCGGATGAAGAATGACAAATTGCCAAAGGGTGTCATTTTTGGCTAACCGTCTAGAGCCAAAGGGAAAGCAGGTCGCCCCCAGTTGGGGTGACAAGAAGTTGGAAGGAAACATTTCTGGGAAATGAAAACTTCCTGGGAGGGCGGTGTAGGACAGAATGCGGTGAAGAAGGATTGCGCGTAGCTGCATTAGCCTCAGGCGGCTTATTGCTGCAGTGAGCTGTAAGTAGCAGTAGTAGTACTACTACTACTACTACTACTATATATATAAACTTAAAACCTTTTGTTCTGATATTAAAAGTTTTTCGAATTTTAATCCATACTGGAGTGTTAATAATTCACTGCAGGTGATAGACTCTTTAACAGTGGTTTTAGCTAAAAGAATTGAGTCTTTCGATTTTATGACAATGTATACTAATTTATCACTTAATGTAGTGTTAGAAAATTTAAAAACGGTTATCAATAAATCTTTCCTCTTATCTAGTAAGAGGTTCTTAAAAGCTATATGGACTAAGTGCTTTAAGACTACAGTTAGCTCGAGATGTTACAGCTTAGATATGATTTTTGATTTATTAGAATTTGTTTTATATAATACTTATATAAGATTTAATGGTAATCTGTACAAGCAAATCGTGGGAATTCCCATGGGGGGGGGGAACGCCAGCCCATTTATAGCTGACTTGTTTTTAAGTCAACTCGAATATAAATATATGATGGATAAGAATAATCCAAATAATTTAAAACATGTTTTGTCAAATAATAAAAGATATTTAGATGATATTTTGGTTTTAAATTGTAAGGAATTTATTGATATTTCTAAAAATATATATCCATCAGAGCTTACTCTTGAACCTAGTCATGGCACTCGTCTAGAAGATCATTTCTTAGATTTGAATATTAATATTTCTGATAATAATAAATTAGGTTTTAAAATGTATAATAAAACGGATGATTTCGATTTTGATGTGATTAATTTCCTGTTCCCTGAAAGTAATATACACTCAAATATCACATATTCAGCATTTTACTCACAGTTACTTAGATATGCAAGGATTTGTAGTAATTATGTTGATTTTGAAAATAGATGTAAAATTTTAAGCCAAAAAATTGATTTTCAGAGATTTTTCTGCAAATAAATTAACTTGGCAATTTAAAAGATTTAGTTTTCAATACCGACAGAATTATCTTGAGATACTTAACGAAATCTTTGGTTGATTCTGATTTTCTTTGTTATTGAGTTTGGCGTGTCCCTAATATTTGACAGTGGATTTTTGGAGGATTTTGCATATATCTTGTTTTCGAATGATCTTATTTTGCATTCATTTCCTTGAATTTTATCTAGGTCATATTTTCATCAATAGAGAAAATTTGATATAGTGAAATTTTTTAAAATAATTGTTTAGCATCAATATAGATTGTGAATTCGTAATATAAATATACGAGGGCCGGAACCAAGGTATGAAGTGTTTGTTTTGGTGTTACTTGGTTGTTTTACATTTCTTTTTTCATAGGCATATATTTTGGGGGTGATACCTAGCATGGGGACACCATGGCGAATTTATGGTAGGCACGCCACTTGCCTGGGTAGGGAATTTAATGTACCGAAACCCTATAGGCAAGTGTATGCTCCTGATGAGCCCTTGTGTTAGGTTGTTGTCTCTGATTTATTTGTCTTTTTTTCATATTTGGTAAATGACGACTTATACTTACTTACGACACGGCTGCCTGTCCATGGATTATTCGTTATGGTTGATTGTGTATGGCTATGCTGTTTGACCTATGTGATTGTATGGATGAGTAGGGATAAGGCCTCATTCAAGTACTGATCTATATTAACTACTAATGTAGGAAAACAGTCTTCCCCTTCTCCTTCTGTCTTTTGTTTTGTTATGTGTTTGTGCTATTGTATTGGTGATTTCTTTTTTCATTACATATATATATATATATATATATATATATATATATATATATATATATATATATATATATATATATATACTAGCTGTTGGGGTGGCGATACCGTCGTTTAGGGGATTAAATAAATAACTGCTCCCAATTGCTTAGGCTAATAAATCAGATCAAGGTGTAGCTTATGTCCGGGAGAGGGTGGGTTACAATAAGAACTTAAACGGAACTTTCATCTTATCATGGAGAAGAAGGCGGATTTAGAAGTAAGGCTTACCAACCTGAAGGAAGCTCTGAGAAATGTACACATCGCCCGTCGCTCTCTTGTCCGAAGAGATAAGTCGTAACAAAGTAGGCATACCGGAAGGTGCGTCTACTGTTAAAATTATAATATTGTTGATGATGATTGCTAATCGAACATTCCCTGTGTCCCCGTCGTCATTTATATATCCCCCTGTGCCCCCCAGCGTCCCCGTTGTAGTTGTGTCCCTGTGTCCCGGTCGTCATTTATATTCCCTGTGTCCCGGTCGTCATTTGTGTCCCGGTGTCCCAGTTTGTAATTTCTCTTTGAGTGTCCCGGTCGTCATTTATATTCCCTGTGTCCCGGTGTCCCGGTCGTCATTTGCCTCCCTGTGTCCCGGTCTTTAATTTCTCTTCGAATAATCCCTGTGTCCCGGTCCACATTTATATATCCCCCCTGTGCCCCCGGTGTCCCCGTTGTAGTTGTGTCCCTGTGTCCCGGTCGTCGTTTATATTCCCTGTGTCCCGGTCGTGATTTGTGTCCCGGTGTCCCAGTCTGTAATTTCTCTTTGAGGTTCCCGGTCATCATTTATATTCCCTGTGTCCCGGTTTGTAATTTCATCAGTTGACAAACATGACGTCAGTCGACAAACAACTTCATGACGACATACAGCTCAATCCTTATAATGACGTCACTCGACAGACAGACAGACGGACAACTTATTTTTATATATATGGATATACTAGCTGTTGGGGTGGCGCTTTGCGCCACCCCAACACCTAGATGGTGGGGGCGCTTCGCAACCCCCCCAAGCCCCCCCACGCGTGCAAGTCGTTACGCGCCATATTAGTTACGCGCCATTGTAGTTGTGTCCCTGTGTCCCACCTGTGAATATATATATATATATATATATATATATATATATATATATATATATATATATATATATATATATATATATATATATATATATATATATATATATATATATATATATATATATATATATATATATATATATATATATATATATATATATATATATATATATATATATATATATATATATATATATATATATATATATATATATATATATATATATATATATATATATATTTAACTACGTAAAACTTGCGAATGTACAACATTTTTGGCTGTCCCATTGTCTGTGCATATTAATAGATTGTCAGGTTTACCGGCTCTTGAACATGCAACATATAATTGTCTGTGGGAAAAACAATCTGTATTCAGATCTATATCTCATTATTCTAATGATTGCCCTTGAGCTTTGTTGATGGTGATTGCTAATCGAACATTCCCTATGTCCCTGTCGTCATTTATATACCCCCCTATGTCCCCGATGCCCCCGTTGTTGTTGTTTCCCTGTGTCCCGGTCGTCATTTGTGTCCCAGTGTCCCAATCTGTAATTTCCTTCGAGTGTCGCGGTCGTCATTTATATTCCCTGTGTCCCGGTGAACCGGTCGTAATTTTTGTCCCGGTCGTCATTTGTGTTCCGGTGTCCCGGTCTGTCGTCATTTATATTCCCTTTGTCTCGGTCGTCATGTGTGTCCCGGTGCCTTGTTGATGGTGATTGCTAATCGAACATTCCTTGTGTCCCGGTCGCTTTCTCTTTGAGTGTCCCGGTCGTCATTTATATTCCCTATGTCCCGGTGTCCCGGTCGTCATTTGTGTCCCGATGTCCCGGTGTGTAATTTCGTCAATCAACAAACATGACGTCAGTCGACACACAAACATGACGTCACTCGACACACAGACACACAGACAGCTTACTTTTATGTATATAGATGTCCCGGTGTCCCGGTCGTCATTTTTGTCCCGATGTCCCGGTATGTATTTTCGTCAATCAACAAACATGACGTCAGTCGACACACAAACATGACGTCACTCGACACACACACACACACACAGACAACTTATTTTTATATATATAGATATTCAAGTAAGCAATAATTGTGTATGTATGTATGTATGTATTTTTTCTCAAAAACAGCTTCATATTTTTTCGGCAAAAATGGCATCCAGGGATATTCTGGCCTGATAAAACGTTCTAGCTGGGTCAGAAGTTTGAAAAAAACTGTTAATTGTGAGAAACTGCAGCGAAAAACTGTTAATTATTGATAGAAATCGTCAATAGAAATCGGACTTGCGGTAACAATCAAGTATTTTTGAATTAAGTTTAGCATTAAAAGACAGCAATTTGTCTGCGGTTAGAAGAGACGTGACAATGAGAATCTATATATATGTATAGAAGAATATCTATCTATATATCTATATAGAATCTATATAGAAGCCTACCGCGTGCCATGTGCCGGGGCCCGGCGGCTAGCAAATGCAAAAATATGTGGATATATTGTAACAAGGGATTGCCACAACCCAAAAACGTAAAAAAGAAAACCAAAGTTCGAAGCATAGTAGATAGCCTATTGTTGTTAGAAAGTGGACTTAATTTAATAACCAAACATCTTTGAAAAGACAACAATATGAAAAAACAGTAAATTGTCTCAAATTGATCGCGAGAAGAAGACAAGCGACAATGAGAATCCATACGTAGAGGCATGCCGAGGCCCGGCTGCGAAGCCATCGGACTCCCCATATATATATATATATATATATATATATATATATATATATATATATATATATATATATATATATATATATATATATATATATATATATATATATATATATATATATATATATATATATATATATATATATATATATATATATATCTCAGATTATATAATCTCAGATTATATTTAGTTCTTATTTCATATTTATTATGTTATGTTGTATTGTTTTTCATTTTTCGATTATTTTACTTATTTGGAATTTATATATTTATTTTTATACATTTACAAAGTTCTTTATTTATGTATTCATAATTTAATTTTTATATATTTATTTTATAATCATTTATTCTATATATATTATTTATTCATTTATTACATTATACTATTTATTATATTACATAATTGTTTTTCACATTTTATTCTAGTCTTCACTTGGTGGACTTGCTAACATGCTCAAATGAACCAGCAAAGCCTGGGGAATCGACGGCTGCAGGGGTAGAACGTTGTCAGTGCCCTAAGGGGAGAGCCGGTTTATCATGCGAAGACTGTGATTATGGTCATGTCATGAGATTGGGGCAGTGTGAGCCTTGTGATTGTAATGGGCATGCTAGAAGCTGTGACCCTGATACAGGGATTTGTTACGTAAGTTATATGTCGCCTTTGCAAAGACGCAAAGTGCTTTTGCAATATGTTTTCCTTTTTTTAGAGCCATGGTTTAATTAGATTTACAAACGTTTATATTTGGCTTATGAAATCAGATTTAGTGAAAAAAGAACTAAAAAAAAGAACAGAAGAAAAAAAGAACTAAATAAAACAAAAACAACCAATGCAACCAACAAGATACCCGCCAAAAGATTTTGCCAAAAATTCTGGTGCTGCTCATCATTGGTTTGTGGGATTGAAAAATGTATTTGGAAATCTTATATAATTAACAAATGGATAAATTTGTACGAATATTTCTGAGGCCCAGTTTATCTTGGACTTACTGACATCTTATATAAAAGGAATGTATCAATTTAACGGCTTTGAAAGGCTTGCTAGTTATTGCAATTTTTAGTTGAGGTTAAATTATAAATTAAAAAAAAAATATCTCTTAGAAGTAAAAAACAATGAAATTAGAATTTTTAGAAACCAATTGTTCTAATTAGAAACTAGACTAATTATAATATAAAACTAAAAAGTTTAGAAACTGCCCTACATTTCAGAGAGTAACCCCCCTAGCCCCTTACTATTTATGATACTACTTAACTTGTTCTTTATTAAAACTGGTAATTCCGAACAGAATAATTCCTCTGGAATGCAACAATTTTACAACCAAAAAAATCAACAAAATGTTCTTATTATGGGGTTTTTTAGGGGACTAATCCTAATATATAACTGGTCACTTCTCATTTTAGTTTTTGACAGTGTTTTCTATCTCCAAAGGTTATTTGATTTTATTTTTGGGCCACTGAGTCAATGTTTTGGAGTGGGAATGAGGTCCGGGGCCTCAAGTTCCCAGGATTCAAGTAAAAGAAAAGTTTTTGTTTTGACAAATTTCATTTTTGTTCTCAGTTCGTTAGTTATTGGCATTTGTCTTCAAAATTTTCTATCTCTTATCCCAAAATCTTTTTTTTCCTTTTTTTTAAGCAAATTAAATGGGTCCATCTTATGTAATTAATGTTGGTTTTTCTCTCTAATCTTCTGCACTTCGTGAAAACTGACGGCAAGTACCAAGGACGGTGAAGTGAAAGTTGATCGTTGGAATTGGTTAAGTGGGAACTTACACAATATACCCAAGTTGGTGTTTGGTTACGTAACCAAGTTGGTTACGTTTGGTGTTTTAGTTGGCAAAATATGACCAGGCCATAGTCTAATATCTTACAGCAGCATGAAGGGCCCTTATCTGACATGATGTCATCAGTTTATGATGCAAAATCGTCATGGAATTCAATTATCCCTCCGCCCCCAATACACAGCAGAGGGAGAGGGGCTTACACGAAAATACCTCACAAGGTTCAAACTAAGATCGTACCATTAATATGGAAGTATCAAGTCTGATAAGATCTTATCAAGATTTGAATATAATCAAAGGAGTGTGAAAGCTCCTCATCTGCAGAGGAATTTTTTAAGCTAAAGTGACAATAATAAGGATAAAACCAAAAAGGAACATTTTTACCCTCCCATCCGAGTCTGCTAAGATAGGGTGATAAAAAGGGAAAGAGTGCATCACAGACAAATATTTAGGTGAATTACTAGATTAGCAATTACTAGATTATTTGGTCTGAGAACTTTGTTGGTAGAATTTGTATTTACATTTTTTTTATCCAATATGGTGACTCAATAAACCCTCGTTTTAAGGTTTTAACATTCTAAGTTCTTAAGTGCTGGGTAAATACATAGATAAAAATTAACACACGACTTAAAGTAAACACGCCAGGTATTATTAATTTCTATTCATGGTACAAAATCTTTAATTTTCTATTTTAAACTATCCACAAAAATAAAATAAAAACAATAAGTATCTCACCTTTCCAGGCTCCCAAGCCCACCAAAAGAACAGAAAAAATTTCAAATTTTATTACTTTTTAATCAACTCAACAATAGGAGAAATGGGACCAAATTCCCCCAAATATGCCTAACAAAAAGTATTTATACGTTGGAATAACATGGTAAAACCGGTCTTTTGATGAAATGTCCCGAGTTTTAATATAGAGCCACACAATTAAGAAACGTAATGTCTCTAAATATAAACATAAATGCTGATCAGTAAGCTTATAGTTAATTAGGGTTACATATTTAAAATCAGCATTGAAAGTAGATTACTTTAGTGTAGGCAAAGTAGTGTAGGCAGAATTTTCTTATCCACTAGGATTTGATCAGTAACGTAGGTCTTTCATCAAACGACTAGTTTTGTAGTCTGAATGTGACATTTAGGCTACTCCTATTTTTTATGTCGAATATGCCTCGAAGATTGAAAAAACGGCCCTGCAATTAAATAGAAAGTATGAAAAAAATAATGATATATATATATATATCAAACAGGATCCTGAGCCCACCCTGCAGTGCAGTTGCCTAGATGAAATTATCGAACATATCGAGACAAGAGATAAGAAAAAAACGAACCTCTAATGTTACGAACCTCATATTCATATTCCACTATATATACCCCCAAAATATATGCCTATGAAAAAAGAAATGTAAAACAACCAAGTAACACCAAAACAAACTTATAATACCTTTGTTCTGGAATATGGAAAAAATTTTTCCAAAAATTTTTTTGGAAAAATTGGTATCTTGGGATTTTCTCGGATAAAAAAAAGGATCTAACTAGTCCAAAATTCTGAGAGAATTTGTTAAGAGCCTTAATTTTGGTTTCTGCTATATGAGGTAACGAACCTCATATTCATTCCTGAGATGAATCAATTCGTATTCAGTATTTGCTGCCATTGTCATTTTCTCCTCTAATTCAGTAATCTTAAGAGCAGAGTCAGTTAACAGATCCTGAACTTGGTCAAACTCAGCCATTTTCAGTTTTAAGTCGGCAATGTCTTGTCTTTTCTATTTAATATGTCGAAGGGCCATGAAACTGAGATCAGCGCCGTTGGTTTGGGCTATGGAGCCTAGTGCCACATTCTTTACCATTTTCATAGCCGAAATATAATTCTTACATTTGTAATTCTGATTCTTTTTCCCAGGAATGTGAACATAATACAGCTGGAGCTCAGTGCTCGGAATGCTTACAAGGATATTTCGGCAACCCAGCTTTGGGTTCTTGTAAGCGATGCGCATGCCCACTTGAAAATGCTTCAAATAATTTTAGCCCAAGTTGCATGATATTGGGCAATGGAGATGATTATGTTTGTACTGAATGTCCTCCTGGGTATGAAGGAATTCATTGTGAAAGGTAAAGTTTCTCCTTTTTCTGAACTTGAAATTTTAGAAAATTTTGCTTCTAAGATACGGGCCAAAGATTAATGCTAAAAAAAATTCACAGACTGACCAATGGTCTGCATAGCGCATGTACCAATCTCCTGATTTTCTGCCTTCGAAGGGTAGCGCGATGTGTGGTTGGGGGGTAAATCATTCGATGCATCTCGTCGTTTCTCCCCAGATTTCTTTCAGGAACCCATTTAGAGCTGGGTAGACTCTGGCTGAGCTTATAGAGTCACACCATCGATTTTCATTCAGAAAGAAATAATCAGTGAAACCAGGACTCAAACCCCCTGTCTTCTGGATTTCAAGCCTAGCACTCTAACCACTCGACAAGGATGAATGTCCTCTTGTGTTCTCAAATTAATGATCAACAGGGCAATTGATCAGTACGGGAAGTGCAAACTGAAATAAAAATTATACAGGGTAGTTTATACGGTAAAGAAAGGATTTAATATTGAAATATACAACCCGGCCATGAGCATTGCACATTTGATAGGGATAACCAAGTCACATATATATATATATATATATATATATATATATATATATATATATATATATATATATATATATATATATATATATATATATATATATATATATATATATATATATATATATATATAAATAACGGGCGCAAACCGGAAAGAAACAATATAGAATGATCGCAATATGTAGAATAAAGTCTGGATAAAGCCTTTCGTGAAAATCTGCCTCGGTTCGGGACAGCTTTTGCGTACCCAATTTTAAGTTTACTTTTAATATCATTGAGCCCACAAGATCAAAAAGCCGATAAAGATGAACAAATACTAATACCAAGCCACCGAATCGAAGAAACGAGCTTAACTGAAAAATAACCACAACTGAGATCACTACTTTGATGCTTAGCATTAAAAACTAAATATTCACATTTTTCAGTATTAAGTTTGAGGCCGATTTCCTCAAAAGACTTAGAAACAAGCTGGGTCGACTTAATTAGGCTAGATTTAGTGCGGCTGGTCAAAAGTAAATCATCTGCATATGCAATATACGAAAGATTAGTTAGGCCTAAAAAACATGATGGATTAATACGTAGCAAAACAGAATAAAGACAAACATTAAAACGATAAGGGGATAAGACTCCTCCTTGCCTAAGACCAGAACGGATAGGGATATTACCAACATAGGTGTCACCTGACTTAAGTCGAACATATGAATTAGAGTTGATATAGTAGACACATTTGCACCAAGTTGGAGTAAAGAATACCAAAGTTGGCTATGGCATATTGAATCAAAAGCTTTTGAAACATCGAGTGCACAAAAATGAATCTCAAAACCATTTTTATGCACTTCAAGTAATAGCGAAACTATAGCACGATGAGCATGTTGACATCCTATAAACGGCTTGAAGTTAAGTCGAACATATGAACATATGAAAAACCCCCCTGAAAACATCTCTACATTTCCCAATAACCATTAATATATGCAAACACTGGTCAAAATTTGCAACTTGCAGCCCCTCCCACGGGGACTGTGGGGGAGTAAGTCGTCCCCAGAGACATAGTTATATGGTTTTTCGACTATGTTGAATAAAATGGCTATCTCAGAATTTTGATCCGACTACTTTGGGAAAAAATGAGGGTGGGAGGGGGCCTAGGTGCCCTCTGATCTTTTGGTCACTTAAAAAGGGCACTAGAACTTTTCATTTCCGTTCGAATGAGCCCTCTTACAAAATTCTAGGACCACTGGGTCGATACGATCACCCCTGGGAAAAAAAACAAATAAATACGCATCCGTGATTTGTCTTCTGCCAAAAGTACAATTTCCACATTTTTGTAGATAGGATCTTGGAACTTGTACGATAGGGTTCTCTGATACGCTGAATCTGATGTGATTTTCATTAAGATTCTATGACTTTTAGGGGGTGTTTGTTTTCTAAAATCGGGCAGATTTTCTCAGGCTCGTAACTTTTGATGGGTAAGTCTAAACTTGATGAAACTTATATATTTAAAATCAGCATTAAAATGCAATTCTTTTGATGTAACTATTGGTATCAAAATTCTGTTTTATAGAGTTTTTGTTACTATTGAGCCGGGTCACTCCTTACTACAGTTCGTTACCACGAACTGTTTGATATAAGCAACGTTTTATAGGTGTTTTTCTGCTTTTTTGGGCCGGACTAATTTTTTGGGGGGGAGAAGTCAAGCCTGGTACCCTGTCCCCTCTGGATACGGCCTTGGGTGTGCCTACAGTTTTCTATGCTATTTGTCTGACACGCTCTATGAAAAGTTTCCTAAATACGCCTAACAAAATTTAGATTTTACGTAAGCTAATTTCTGTATATTAATATCTAAATTTTATCTTTATCTTTCGTCGATAAACTATTTTTTAGATATTATAGGAGGCAATGGAGGTCTTCTGTGATCTGGAGGTCGTTCTCAGAGAGATACTGAATAAAAGGACTTCTTAACATAATTGTCTGAATACTCTACGCTCATTTTTCTTTTTTTTCTTTTATAATTCATAGGAGGTAGGAGAGAGCAGCCTGGAGCAGGACTTAAACATCGAAGCACCTCATTTTCAAAGATGTGGTGACTAGAAGAATTATTCAAATAATTACGTGTGTTCAATTCTTACAATGCTATAAAATTTTAATCAACTATATAGTATATTTTCGAAAAATTCTCAGTCAGAAGAACGCTGTTTCCACGAGAAGTTTATCTCCTTTTATCCTTTCATTGTCTTACTATCCTTTCCTTGTCTTATTTTCAAACTTAATTTCCCTTTTTTTAGTTTTCTTTTTCTTGTCTTATTTTCCCTTTCTTGTCTTATTTTCAATCTTAATTTCCCTTTTCTTAGTTTTCTTTTCCAATCACCCTTCCTAATTCCCACGGGAAGTTCCCACAATTTAATATTCTTTTTTCCCTTTCCTTGTCTTACCTTCAATCTTAATTTTCCTTTTCTTAGTTTTTCTTCCAAATCATCCTTCCTAGTTTCGACGGGAAGTTCACAATTTAATCCCCTTTTATCATTTCCTCGTCTTTTCCAAGCAAACCGTCTTTGAGCTCTGGGTTTCTTAAAAGGGTCAGTAGGGGTCCAAAACTAAGTCTTTTGCTAAGACTGATGCGAAATAATATCTCAAAACGCTATTGTGACACAAAATCTTGTCTCAAAATCTTTGCCATGAAAATCTTGGAAATGTTACATACGCCGTTTGGCTTTGGACCTGATATCAATTATTATTTTTTATTTTTTTAGGTGTTCAAAGGGGTATTTTGGCGATCCTTTGAAAGAAGGTGACTCTTGTAAATTGTGCGATTGCCCCCCTTCGGCAAGATGTCATCCGTTGACCGGGGAGTGTGTCCAGTGTCCTGAGAACTCTGCGGGTTGGAATTGTGAACAATGTCAAGATGGTTACTATGGAAACCCTTTAGTGGGAGGATGTAAACGTACGTATTTTTCATTTTTTCATTTTTAAGTAGACTCAAGTAGATATAAAAGAAATGTTTGGTCATAAATTAGAAATTACTTCTTCAATTACTATTCCGAGAAATAATAGACTTTTCGAACCCCTCCCCCCCTCCTAGAACTTGAAATTACATTTTTATTTATTTTTTATTGAAAATTTCTTTTTCGAGTTTTCACCGGAAAAAATTGAAAAAAGAATAAAATCGCCCTCTCCCTTAGATTCTTAGAAAATCATTTCGGAATTCGGGAAAGATTATAAATTCAGAATTACTTTTGCACTTTGATTTTTAGTCTTCCTGAGGATGTTTCAAACATTTCGTTCTAACGAACTAACTAAGGAGCGACCCGGCTCAATGGTAGCCGAAACTAAAAAAAAGACGGAATTTTGATACCAATAGATACATAAAAAGAATTAAAATATTTATCCTGATTTCAAATATATAATTTTCATCAAGTCATATCTATCAAAAGTTACGAGCCTGAGAAAATTTGCCTTGTCTTCGAAAAAAGGGGAAATACCCCCTAAAAGTCTTAAAATCTTCATGAAAATCACACCATCAGATTAAAAAAAGTGAGAGAACCCTACTGTAGAGGTTTCAAGCTCCTATCTGCAAAAACGTGGAATTCTGTATTTTTTGCCAGAAGAAAGATCACGAATGCGTGTTTATTTGTTGTTTTTTTCCAGGGGTAATTGCATCGACCCAGTGGTCCTACAATGCCGTGAGAGGGCTTATTTAAACGGAAATTGGAAGTTCTAGTGCCTTTTTTAGGGAACCAAAGAAATTAGAGGGCAACTAGGCCCCATCCCACGCTCATATTTTTCCCAAAGTCACCGGATCAAAGTTTTGAGGGAGCCATTTCGTTCCGCGTAGTCTAAAAATCTATTAACTATGTTTATGAGGGTGAATTAATCCCCCACAGTCTCCAGGGGAAGGACTGCAAGTTACGAACTTTGCCCATTATCTACATAGTATTGGTTATTCGGAAGTATAAAGACATTTTCAGGGGTGACATCATCTGGTAGGGGGGTGGGCTACTTAGGAGGATCTTCCAATGGAGGAATTTTTCATAGGGGAAGAGAATTTTTCCATGATGGGGGCGCCGGATTTCCCCGTATTATTTAAAAACGATCAAAAATTAAATAAAAAAACAGTTTTTTCAACTGAAAGTAAGGAGCAACATTAGATTTAAAACGAAAAGAAGTTATTACGCATATGAGCGGGTCCGCCCCCTCGTCAATATCTCGCTCTTTACGCAAAATTTTCTTAGCACTTTCAAAAGAGCTATTTATTCTAATTAAATGGTCTTTGTGATTCAGGGGTCATTCTTCAAGAATTGGCACAAAAAAAAGCGATGTATTGACGAGGGGGCTAACCCCCTCATATACTTAATAGTTTCTGTTCGTTTTAAGTTTTAATGTTGATCCTCACTTTCAGTCGAACAAACTTTTTTTTTTATTTAATCCAATACTTCGTGCTAAAGAACTGTAAGTAAGAAGCGACCTGGCTCTCCGAAACTCTGAAAAACGGAATTTTGATACCAATATATACATCAAAAGAATAGGATTTTATGCTGATTATAAATATATAAGTCTCGTCAAGTTCAGTCTTACTCGTCAAAATTTACGAGCCTGATAAAAGTTACCTTAATCTTGGAAAAGAGAGAAATACCCCGTAAAAGGGGGAAACACCCCGTAAAAGGGGGAAACACCCCGTATCTTTATAAAAATCACACCATGATATTCAGCGTATCAGAGAGCTCTATTATAGAGGTTTCAAGCTCCTATCTGCAAAAATATGGAATTTGTATTCTTTTTTTGTCAGAAGAAAGATCACGGATGCGTGTTTATTTGTTTGTTCTTTTTTTTTCCAGAGGTGATCGTATTGACCCAGTGGTTCTAGAATGTCGTGAGAGGACTGATTCGAACGGAATCAAAAAATTTTCACGTGAACAAAAAATTGGAGGGCAACTAGGCCCCGTCCCATGCTAAGTTTTTCCCAAAGTCACCGGATCAAAATTTTGAGATAGCCATTTTGTTCAACATAGTCGCACATAGCCACAGTCCCCGGGGGATGACTGCAAGTTATGAACTTTACCCATTGTTTACATATAGTATTGGTTATTGGGAAGTATACAGACGTTTTCAGGGGGATTGTTTATAGTCGGGGGTCGGAGGAGAGGTTAACATGGGAGGATCTTTCCATGGAGGAATTTTTTATGGAGGAGGAGAATTTTCCATGAAGGGGGTTTCGGACTTCCCAGTATTATTTAAAAAACGATCAGAAATTAAATATAAAAAAACAAGTTTTTCGACTGAAAGTAAGGGGGAACATTGAAATTAAAACGAACAGAAATTATTACGTATATGAAGGGGCTCGCCCCCTCGTCAATACCTCGCTCTTTACGCTTAAGCTTTCTTAGCACTTTCAATAGACCTATTCATTCTAATTAAACGGCCTTCGTGATTCAGGGGTCATTCTTAAAGAATTGGAACAAAATTCGAATTTTAGCATAAAGAGCGAGCGAGACATTGACGTGGGGGCCAACCCTCTGATATACGTAATAATTTCTAATCGTTTTAAGTTTTAATGTTGCTCCTTACTTTCAGTCGAAAAAAAACTTCTTTTTATTTATTTAATTCTCTAAAGGCTTCTCTGCCAACTACTTCTAAAGAAGATTCAGCAGACATTTGCAACCTCATGACTGAGCAGTATAAAAGACTAGAAAAAAATAAGAGATGTTTAAAAGTATTTACTGCCGCGAATTTAGGAATAAAAATGACTTGAACTTTTTCTTAGAGAACGATCTAAGCTGTCTTAAAAATAGGAAGATATTCCTATTTTTGTATGTTTTACACGCATTTTTCAACACACAAAAAAAAATAGAAAGCAAATTTTAATAAATACATTTCAGTGGATGGATCAAACTGAATCTAACAATTCAAAAATAGCATACATAACATAAATCTGTACTCAAAAAGAACGTAAAATTGGAATTCACAAATGTTGTCAGAAATGCTCTGTTTTTCCTCAATTAGGAAAAGAGATATTTATTAACTCGCATTTCCAAAAGATTTCATTGGCAGAGAGTTGCTGTTGTAAATGAAAAACCAGATTGATTTAGCTCTTGGCTTGTACCAACAAGTCACATGAAAATAATGGAAAGAGTCAGGGGCATATCCAGAAATTTTGTCGTGGGGGGGGGGCGGGGTACAATTTTTTTTTTGAAAATAAACTAAAAATTTTTATATTTATTTTTTTATGCATTTTTACGAGTCGGACAAACATTTCAGGAGGAGGGGGTTTAATCCCCCTACTCCTTTGATACGGCCTTCCTTGTGTTCATTGAATAACGAGCTAAAAAATGCCCTTATTGATAAAAATCAAAACAAATATTTGAATAAAATGCAACAGAAAATGGCAGATCAATTTGACGTTACTACAGAGCGATTCGAACTTCACTCCTTAGTCTTCAGAGGACCATAGCCGCTGTGCTTTAGTAACTGTTGACTAAGAATACATTGTTATGTTTGATTTTATATTATATCTGGATGTGAGCCAAACAGTCTCAGAGACATGAATCATAAATTATGTGGGTACTTCCATACAATACAGAACACACTCGAGAAAATTGCTCTATTGAATCTAAGATAACCGATTTATAGCTGTCTGTATTTGGAGATAATTAGTTTAGTCTCAAAGGGAAAAACTACGGTATACTTATTTTTTAATTAAATCTTTAATATATTGGTTAAGTTTGGTATTTAGTAAAATGCGTTCTAGACAGCCTGCTTTCCCTAATCCTTTGTTGTAGTTTACATAATTTTGTTACTAGAGTGTTATATATTTATTTTATTTTGGTATATTTCCTGATGATTACCTTAACTTTACTTATTAAGTGTTTTATGGATTGTTTGGAAGTACCATTAAGTGCAGAAAAATGATATTATAAAAATAGTACAATATATATGTTAAATATAAATGCATAAAAAGGTTGATGTAAGAAACGAAATAACAGCGTACAACGAGAAGCTGCTCTGTTTTTAGGAAAAATATTTTTAGAAATACTCTCTTTGGCGTCCATTTTTTATTATAGAACTTATTTCTTTGAACAAGCCACCGTGCTTTCTTGCTCTTTATCTTGTTCAGGTCTTTGTTTTCTGCTAAAGAGCTGATTCTTGACAAGACTACAGCTCTAAGTTGCCCCGAAGAAATATGATACTTGTATCATTGTATTCAATAGTTTTGTATCTGCTTACTCACTGAGTTTATGCAGGGATTCGGCAAGGTTTTGCCGTTGCGCCCGAACTGTTTAACGACGTCATAGACCACGTCATGGCGAAAATAACCTCAAGCCATGGAGTTGGACTCAAATTTGGCGATTGCATCCTCTCGGACTTTGACTTTGCCGACGACCTGGTGCTCATGGTGAATCCATGGACCAAATGGTGGAAGCACTTCACATCCTAAAAGAAGAAGCTGTGAAAGTAGGACTTGAGACAAAACCAAAATTATGGCCGTTGACCCATCATCTAGAATCGCCAACCCTCCTGTGGCCCTATATTGAAAAGCTACTGTCTACGTGGTCCTGCAGTTCACGCACTTGGGATCCGTCATCGCTACCGACGCCCCGCCTCTCCCAGAACTACAAGCGAGTATAGCCAAGCAATCTGCTGCCATGGGATGGTCAAATTGTCACCTATGGTGGCAACCAAGTATTAGTCAAACCACGAAGCTGCTAATCTTCAACGCCCTGATTGGGTCTGTAATTTCTTATGGAACAGAAACCCGGCCAGTTACAATCACAACTCTCAAGATCGTAGACGTGTTCCAGACGAATAGCCTTAGGAGGATCGAAGGCCTGAGATGGTTTGGCTTCGTGAGCAGCGAGAAGTTAATACAGACATTGAAGCAGACGCTAGTTTTTCATCTGAATTGTGGAGCGCACTCTACGATGGTACTGTCATCTCCTTAGAATGCCATCACACATACCTTCGAAAATCGTGCTGGACTTTAACCCCGCAGAGGATGGCAGGAAACGACCCCACCAAAGATCGAAACACTGATAGTCCGATAGTCTTTTAAAATACTTGAGGGTGGCAAACATCAATGTCCATGACACACCAGCATTAGCTGCTGATCGCACCAGTTGAAGGAATGTGACATCACTCTCTATGCTGAGCCACTCCCAGCAGGAGACATAAGTCAAAGTAAGTCAAGTCAAGTACTCACTGAGCCAGAAATATGAAACTGCAAAAAATTTTTCCTTAGATCATAATCAAAACTTACTTAAACAATGCAAAATTTTCTTTCTTAAAGATGTACAATCTAAAAATAGAACTTAAACCAAATATTTAAAAATATAGCTTTCCGTGTTGATAAAAATGGTTCTCAGGAACCGAATGGTTGCAGAATTAGTGTTTTATATTAAAGCATAAGAATCTTAGGCCAACAGACAAATGGCATGCCCTCTTCCTCCTTAGACACCTTGGGCATCAAGCGGGAGCCACCAATCATCCATCAGGTTTGCTGCTGCAGTGATGTCGCCTAATTCTGTTTAAGCGGAGGTTTGCAGGTTGCATAGCTCCTTTTGGTAGGTCGGACACAGTGTATCTCTGTATCTTCACGGCTAGAAATTCGTCTCGGTTGCTAAAGTAAAGCGGGTTGTGGAGTCTATGGTCGTCCATGCAGAGAACAGGTCCCAAATATCTCCACTGTTGAACTCCGATGATTTCAGTCACTAAAGGCTGTCGTGTCATTTCACGTATGGACTGGTTTGTCTTTTTTTATACCAGTGAATGATCAGTAATCTTTGGAAGCATGAGTTATAAAAGCCTTGAGGTTTAAAAAAATTGTAAAGGGAATAAAATCCTTAAAAATTTTCATTGTATTTGATGAAACCATCTCGAGCTCCCCACCCTTTCTTGTTTCCAGTTAGTCACGTACTTTGATTTTTTGAAAGATCTTGCAGAAGCACCCGAGTTGTCTCTGGCTTCCTTCTGTTTCGAATCGTTTTGCCAATTTAAGCGTTATCATCTCTTATTCATGCTTGGACAATAAACTATAGATTGTCATCACTGTACTACAGTAGCTAAAAATTTAACTTGTCTAAGGATTGAACTTGAGACACTTTCTTCACTGAGCTAACTACCCTTTTAGCTAACCACCCTTAGACATCTGCTCAACATTTTGAAATAGTCAATTTATTCAGAATAGCTGCAGGGTATAAACCATGCTTTTGAAGATTGCTAAGACCAACATAGCAGGGAAAAGGTGTGCCAGTTTATTAGTTATCTTTACATCGAGGGCCGCAACTCCTTGAGTGACTGAGTGAATCTCTGTCCTCTATGCTTCCACTAGGTTGTAAGGGTATAAGAGCCTCAAAATCTTCCTTAAACTAGGCAATACCAGTCGTGAAATCCCCTAATTGTGCATAAGTGTTCTGCAGATAGACAATACTTTACGCTCTAAAGGAATTCATATCAAGGCTGTATCCAGGGGGTATTAAGGGTCCGAACCCCCCTCCCCCATGAGATGTTTGTCTAAGTCGTAAAGATGTAACAAAAATGAATACAAACAAATTGTTGGTGCCTTTTTTGTACCCAGGGCAAAAAAAATTTTAACCCTCCACCCCCTCCTTCTCCCCTCCGAAAAAAATTCTGGATACGACCCTGATTCATATAGAAACGATCTTTTGATTTTTACTTTTTGATCTGTGGTACAGAAAAGAGAATAAAATGTGAAATAACCTTATTGGACCACTTTTTTTTGGGGGGGAAGGGGGGTTCAATCCAGAGTTGTCAGTCATATGGCTAATGGGCCGCTTAGATTAAATCATAGTTAACTAGCTGTTGGGGTGGCGCTTCGTGCCACCCCAACACCTAGTTGGTGGGGGCGCTTCGCAAACCCCAACCCCCCCCCCCCCCCCAAGTCCCCCCCGCGCGCGTAAGTCGTTACGCGCCATATTAGTTACGCGCCATTGTAGTTGTGTCCCTGTGTCCCACCTGTGAATATTGAAAGATATATATATATATATATATATATATATATATATATATATATATATATATATATATATATATATATATATATATATATATATATATATATATGTTTTTAACTACGTAAGACTTGCGAATATACAACATTCTTCGATGTCCCATTGTCTGTGCATATAAATAGATTGTCAGGTTTACCGACTCTTGAACATGCAACATAAAATTGTCCATGGGAAAAACAATCCGTATTCAGATCTATACCTGATTATTCTAATGATTGCCCTTGAGCTTTGTTGATGGTGATTGCTAATCGAATATTCCCTGTGTCCCCGTCGTCATTTATATATCCCCCTGTGCCCCCGGCATCCCCCTTGTAGTTGTGTCCCTGTGTCCCGGTCGTCATTTATATTCCCAGTATCCCGGTCGTCATTTGTGTCCCAGTGTCCCAGTCTGTAATTTCTCTTTGAGCGTCCCGGTCGTCATTTATATTCCCTGTGTCCCGGTCGTCATTTATATCTCCCGGTCGTTATTTGCGTCCCAGTGTCCCAGTCTGTAATTTCTCTTTGAGTGTCCCGGTCGTCATTTATATTCCCTGTGTCCCGGTTTTTAGTTTTCTTTTTCTCCTTTATTTTTCAGTTTTTTTCCTATTTTAGTTTGTTTTATTTTTCAGTTTTTAGTTTTTTTTATTAGTTTTTAGTTTTTTTTTGTAGTTTTTACCTTTTTTTAGTTTTTTTAGTTTTTTAGTTTTTTTAGTATTTTTTTTAGTTTTTTTTTTGTAGTTTTTATCTTTTTTAGTTTTTTTCTTCTTTTGTATTAATGCTAAAGCCAATGTTCGAACCTGGAACCTCTCGGACCTGGAACCTGGAACATAACGGTTTACCAACTCAGCTACTTCGGCTTGAATACATTCGTTTTTGAATTGGTATATGATGAAATAATTCAGACGTCATATAATGACGTCACTTGACAGACAGACAGACAACCTATTTTTAAATATATAGTTAATGTACCACCACCAGGCAGGCAAGTGGGCAACTTCTTTAATGGAGACACTAATTGAAATAGCTAACATAGTAACTTCTTGGAATAACTCTAGAGATAACTCTAGACTTCTTGGAATAACTCTAGAGATGGGGTCTTTGTTGATCCGAGTGACTTACCCAGGTCGCTTTTCATGATACGTGTAGCCTACTGTGTGGGGTTGACATAAAGAATCATGTTTAATTATCTCGGATTTATTCCAAAAATTTATTTCTTTTCTTTTGTATTTTTGCTAAACCATACTTTGCAGAAACTAAGAATAGCCAAAAATAAAATTTTGTAGAATTATTCCAGATAGGAGGTCTTGGCTAATCCGAATGACCTTCGCACGTCACTTTTCATGATAGACATAGCCTACTATGTGGGATTTAACTACTTAGGCCATAAGCGATCACGTTTGGTTACCTTGGATTTATCTAAAAAAAAATCGTGCTTTTCCTACACCCCACTTTAAAGACCCTGATTGAAAAAAAAAAACAGCCAATAGGACGATTTTATAGAATTATTCCAGAGAAGAGGTCTAGTGCGGACATTGATAAAAAAAACAAACAATAAAATTCGGTAATGTTATAGAACACTCTAGAGATGAAGTCTTGGTGAATTCTTTCTTGTGTGTTTTTCTCCTAGACCATACTCTGCAGACATTGACTGAAATAACATCCAACATGGCAATTTTGCAGAATTGTTCCACAGATAAGGTTTTAGTTAATCCTAACGCCTGTCATGGTCACTTAATGACACGCATATCTTACTATATGGGATCGAACCACCTAGGGCCTAAAAATCACGTTTGGCACCTAGGATTTATCCCGAATGAAAATGTATTTTTACTCTTGTGGTTTTCTCCTACACGCTACATTACTACACGCATCATGTTGATTTGTATATACGAAGTTGCAATTTTGTTCGGAATCTTTTTTTCCTCAATATATGCCCAAGCTATGTGAAAGTACTTCCTCCTTTTCTAATATACTTTTTACACCTTCCATTTACCCATCAGTTATGTTCATTTACCCTTTTATCTTACCCACATATTACCCTTACTTACTAACCATATATAAAAAAATATGCTAGTGTCAAAGAAATAATTATGTAGAGTTCTATTTTCTTGGCTAAAGGCCAAAAATAAAACAAAATGACAGGAGTAATTGTACTAATACTATCTACCAGGTAGGCGCCAAAATTCATTGAGAATAGGGTCAATTACTCCAAAAGGCGGCGTAATAAAGAAGTTAAATATTTACTCATTTTCGGCAAAATGTAGGTAAAGGAAAAGTAAAGTAAACATTAGCTTGAGTGAGAATTAAATCAAATATTTACATGTGGGGGTCAGTTATGAACTGTTGATAACACTGAGGTTACAAATTCCGCAATTACTTTCAGGTGTCAAAAATTAAGCTCTTTGCGGTGGATTTAAAAAAGAAAAGTTTCCCTTAGCCCTAGAAAAATACTCCAAATTGAGTGTAAGGCTAAGATTTTACAGAAACCCCCCCCCCCCCTTTATAGCTGAGAGGCTTACTTCTGCTTATGAAAAACATCTAAATGTCCCTATGTTTATTCCTATTTGGTTCTATAGTTTATAGCAATGAAGAGTGATGGGCCAGATAAAGGATGATTGGAAAGATTGGGCCTAATTGAGTGATTGAATATTACCATCAAAGTGGACAATAAACGATTTTGAAATTTAAAGCAGTTTGTTTCAGACAATGAAAGATAAATTTTGAGGTATTCAAATAATTAAAATATATTCATTTTGATTTTGCATTGCTGGATGAGATTTATTAATGTACTTATTAGCACAACATATACTTCGTAGTATAGAAAACTGATAACCGTAAAAGTTCATGTCAAATTTATTGAATTTAATCGGGATAGTCCTATATTAGGAAGATTTTGCATTACGCACCTAAACTACTTTAAGTATATTAATCACTATGCAGGTGTGTTTTACTTAAATATTTAATATATAAAGAGGGCCCCCCAACAAAAATCCAATCGGGCCCCGCATCTATTCAGTCCGATCCTGAGAGTGACTCGTATTTTGAAGGACACTGAATATGTCCATATTAAACAGAACATGAAGCTTATAAGAGGTGAAGTTTTGAGGATGGGAAGATAGGGATTAAAAGCTACTGCCAAAATAGCGTAATATCTGGCAATTTAGTATGAAAATTACATAAAAAAAACTAGTTTTTTAAACTGAAAGTAAGGAGCGACATTAAAACTTAAAACGAGCAGAAATTACTCCGTATATGAAATGGGTTGTCCCCTCCGCAATCCCTCGCTCTTTACGCTAAAGTTTGACTCTTTGCCACAATTCTGCTTTTTAAAACAATTAAAAACTTTAGCGTAAAGAGCGAGGGATTGCGGAGGGGACAACCCACTTCATATACGGAGTAATTTCTGTTCGTTTTAAGTTTTCATTCTATTCTATTACTTCATTCTATTACTTTTAAGGGGTGTTTCTCCCTATTTTCCAAAATAAGGCAAATTTTTTCAGGCTCGTAACTTTTGATGACAAATATTAAATTTGATGAAACTTATATATTTAAAATATGCATGAAAATCTGATTCTTTTGATGTATATTTTAGCATCAAAATTCCGTTTTTTAGAGTTTCGTTTACTATTGAGCCGGGTCGCTCCTTACTACAGTTCGTTACCACGAACTGTTTGATTGTAAATTTACAAGAAAATTGGATGTTTAATAAGTTGAATTTATAATGCAATAAGATTTATACTGAAGCTATCTTTGGGAGTCATAATTAAATAGCATTCTTCATTTTAAAGAATTATTCAAAGTAAAGTTTGGGGGTTTGCCCAAAGTAGGCTGAACAAAATAGTACAAAGTTGTTGGGGAAAAATCCTAGAACGTTAAGTAGGCTAGTTAATTTTAAGATGGTAGGCCTACTAGGAAAGGACTTTGCCTTCTTTATCTACCATTTATTTTAAGTACCTGAAAAGTACACCTTAGATACCAGTATATTGGTATCTAAGCTGTGCTGAAAAGGCAAGTATGTATGGGTATAGGTCAAGCCAAATCACCAAACGCTAGATGGTGTTGGTGATTTTTGTTTTCAAGTTTGCCGTACTCTTTGTTGCATATTAAATATAAAAAAAACAAGTTTTTTTAAACTGAAAGTAAAGAGAAACACTAAAACGAGCAGAAATTATTACGCATATGAGGGGGTTCGCCCCCTCGTCAATACCTCCCTCTTTACGCTAAAGTTTGAATTTTGTTATAATTCTTTAAGAATTACTCCTGAATCACAAAAGATTTAATTAGAATAAATAGCTCTTTTGAAAGTACCAAAAAAGTTAGCGTAAAGAGCAAGGCGTTGACGAGGAGGCGAACCCGCTCATATACGTAATAAAATCTGTTCGTTTTAAGTTTTAATGTTGCTCCTTATTTTCAGTTGAAAAAATTGTTTTTTATTTAATTTCTTAACATTTCCTCCATGGAAATTTGTTTTTTTCCTCCATGGAAAGATCCTCCCACGTAACCTTATCCTCCTGACCCCCCACTTGAAAAAATCCACCCTGAAACCGTCTGTATACTTCCCAATAATCAATACTATATGTAAACAATGGGCAAAGTTCACAATTTGCAGCCCTTCCCCTGAGGGGGGGCTATGGGGGATTAAGTCATCCCCAAAAACAAATTTGTTAGATTTTTCGACTATGTTTAACAAAATGGCTATCTTAATATTTTGATCGGGTGACTCTGGGAAAAAATGATCGTGGGAGAATCTCTAGTTGCCCTCTAATTTTTTTGGTCACTTACAAAGGGCACTAGAGCTTTTAATTTCCGTTCGAATGAGTCCTCTGAAGATATTTTAGGACCACTGGGTCGATACGATCACCCTTGGAAGAAAAAACAAAACAAAAAAAAACAAATAAACACGCATTCTTGATCTCTCTTCTTGCAAAAAAAAATACAAATTTCCACATTTTTGTAAATAGGAGCTTGAAATCCCTACAGCAGGATTATCTGATATTCTGAACCTGATGGTGTGATTTTCATCAAGATTCTATGAATTTTAGGTGGTATTTTCCCCTTTTCGAAAACAAAGCAAATATTCTCAGCCTCGTAACTTTTGATCGATAAGACTAAACTTGAGGAGATTTATATATTTAAAATCAGCATAAGATATAAATTCTTTTGATGTATCTATTGGTATCAAAATTCCATTTTTTGGAGTTTCGGTTACTATTGAGCCGGGTCGGGTCGTTCCTTACTACGGTCATATTACGGTTATGAGGGAATTTCACCCCTCGTCAATACTCCGCTCTTTACGCTAACGTTCGAATTTTGTTCCAATTCTTTAAGAATGACCCCTGAATCACAAAGGGTTTAATTAGAATAAACAGCTCGTTTGAAAATACTAAAAGAAACTTTAGCGTAAATAGCGAGGCATTGACGATGGGGTGAACCCCTTCATATACGTAATTATTTCTGTTCGTATTAAGTTTTAATGTTGCTCCTTACTTTCAGTTGAAAAACCTTGTTTTTTTTATCTATTGGTATCTATTGGTACCAAAATTTCATTTTTTTAGAGTTTCAAATACCTTTGAGTCGGGTCGCTCCTTACTTTCAGTTCGTTACAACGAACTATTTAATATCAAGAAAAAGATCCTCTGAAAGTGGTACATTTTCCAGATTTCATTAAGGGGTGCCCTTCCCATGACGACACCCTGAGTCGATTAAAAGTCGGTTAGATAAAGGAAAATTAGAAAACTCCCCCCCCCCCAGAAAAAAATTCACCCTTGCGAAGTTACTTAGTTCAGACAGCTCTATATTGTTTAAGGGGCTTCGAACCCACCCATAAACTATAGACCTACTTGATCTCATAAGCTCTTGTTAATTCCCCCCTCCCAGGAAAAAATTGCCCATGCCAATATATTTAACCACGGGGTCATTGTGACTGGACCCCCATAAATCCTGGTTTAGTATACTCGCAATATAATGTACCTGTAACTACTGTTTTGACCACTATCCCTTCTTTTCGAAATATTTTCCTCAGAAAATATATTTACCGCGTAAATGCCCTAAGTTATAAATTTTATTTTATCAGGAAGGGTTTTATCTCCCCTATTGAACTAAAATTTCCCTATATATTTTAATAATTTTTCTCTCTCAGCTACTTAACAAAAATTTTCGCCTTTTTCTGTGCCTAGGCCTTTAACCCAGTCAAAACCAATATTGTGTTACGAAGTGGCATCATTTTGTAAATAGGATTCGGCTCAATCATCTTGTCAAAATTGTCATAAAAAACTTCAAAAAACTCTTAAGTAAATCATTCGTCGACACTAAAAAACGGATTTGTTTGTTTTGTCTTGGTGGTATTTTTTTAATGTTTCCTGGCTGTTTTTCATATAATGAGTGAAATGTTAGGTCCTTCAATATTGATGTCTTAATGGCTTTATGTGATTAATGAGTTGTACGAGAAACCAAAAGTTATGCATCTTCTGATGGGTGTTTATATTTAACGCCTTCAAGTGGCTGTGAACATCCGCCAGCGAGCTATATTCTGAGTCAAATTTTGTGGATTTCGCGTCGCCCGATGGAACGAATATCTCACTTCAAGTTAATATTCGGTCAAATAGGCAAGGGAAGTTAAGGCCGTGATTAAGTGAACTTGAAAACATTGAGATTCAAAATTGAAGCTAGGGTAGCCTTATGTCTCTCAATTCTCTAGAGACTGTCGATTGTCAAAAACCCTTCAAATAGCACTTATTCATTGGCGGAAATAGCAGGTTAATTATACCAACTTGTCAATTTGGTCTTTTCGGCGATCTGAAACGATTCTTTCTGGCAAAAAACATGTAACTATTTCAGGTAGCTGAAAATACTCTATGTTCGAAAACAGGGAAATACATCGAAAAATGATTGCAATCATCTTACAGGTTATTGTCTTCTGCTCATGATAGTTCCAATTTTGTTCTAAAAGCAATACCCTTCATAGAGTACACTTGTGAAAAAGAGCTAGACATTTTCTAAGATTTCTAAGCAATTAGAGGAAATAGAGCAAAATCCTAGCAAACAGTTTGTAGCATCTTCAAGAAGCTACGCCCTGATATTTAAAGTGGTATCTTCTGCCAATGAATACTTGAGTACTTTTTTAAATATAAATTTTCAATTTTAACATGGGATTTTCGTGTTCCATCAGTTCACTTAATCATGGCCTTGAGTGTAGAAAAGATGAGTTTCATCGATTCATGGCAAGTTTTTTAGCATTGGAGAGAGGAGGAAATAGATTGGGAATTATAGGGCTAAAAATGGTTCTTGACATTGCCCTATGTGTGGAGAGGAGAAGGATCTTATATGTTTTATTAGTTTGTGTAAGGAATTAGTGGATTTGAGGAGGGAGGTGTTTTCAACGTATTTTTGAGCAGAGGGGTCATTTGGGCCAAATCTTGGGGTGGGCATGGGGCATTTGACGGAACTTGAGACTTTTATTATGAATCTAACCTACTTTCAAAGTTTACAATGATTAATAGCAAATAGCGTAATCAAACAGTTCGTGGTAACGAACTGTAGTAAGGAGCGACCCGGCTCAATAGTAACCAAAATTCTATAAAACGAAATTTTGATATCAATAGTTACATCAAAAGAATCGCATTTTAATGCTGATTTTAAATATATAAGTTTCATCAAGTTTAGTCTTACCCATCAAAAGTGACGAGCCTGAGAAAATCTGCCCTATTTTAGAAAATAGGGTGAAACACCCCTAAAAGTCATAGAATCTTAATGAAAATCACACCATCAGATTCAGCATATCAGAGAACCCTATCGTACAAGTTCCAAGATCCTATCTACAAAAATGTGGAATACCAAAAAAATCGGAGGGCACCTAGGCCCCCTCCCACGCTCTTTTTCTCCCAAAGTAGTCGGATCAAAATTCTGAGATAGCCATTTTATTCAGCATAGTCGAAAAACCTTATAACTATGTCTTTGGGGATGACTTACTCCCCCACAGTCCCCGTGGGAGGGGCTGCAAGTTGCAAATTTTGACCAGTGTTTGCATATATTAATGGTTATTGGCAAATGTAGAGACGTTTTCAGGGGGATTTTTTGGTTTGTAGGGGGGTTGAGAAGAGGGGGCTATGTGGGGGAAATTTTCCATGGAGGAATTTGTAATGGGGGAAGAAGATTTCCATAAAGGGGGCACAGCATTTTCTAGCATTATTTTAAAAAACAATGAGAAAATAAATATGAAAAAGTTTTTTTCAACTGGAAGTATGGAGTAGCATTAAAACTTAAAACGAACAGAAAATATTACGCATATAAGGGGTTCACCTCATCCTAATACCTCACTCTTTACGCTAAAGGATTTTTAGTAATTTCAACTATTTATTCTACAGGCTTTGTGATTCAGGGGACAACATTTAAGCTTTAATGCAAAGAGTTATTGACGAGGTATTGACGAGTGGGCGAACCTTCTCATATATGTAATAAAAACATACGAATATAGAAGTTTGTTACGTAAGCTAATTCGTAAGTTACGAACAACTTTTACTAATGAAAACGTTCGTAAAAACTAAAAGTTCTAGTTGCCTTTTTAAGTACCCAAAAATTTGGAGAGCAACTGGGTCTCCTTCCCCTCCTTTGTTCGCAAAATCATTCGATCAAAACTATGGGAAAGCCATTTAGCCAAATAAATAAATATGCAAATTTCGCTTTAATTATTCATCTGCGGAGAGCCGAAATCAAAACATGGATTAACTAAAAAACGTTCAGAAATTAAATAAAAAACAAGTTTTTTTAACTGAAAGTAAGGAGCGACATTAAAACTTAAAACGAACAGAAATTACCCTGTATGAATTACCCTGTAAAGGGGCTGCTCCTTCTTCAACGCCTTGCTCTTTGCACTAAAGTTTGACTCTTTCGCTCAACTCTACTTTTAAAACAGTAAAAACTTTAGCGTAAAGAGCAGGGCGTTGAAGAAGGGGCAGCCCCTTTCATATACGGGGTAATTTCTGTTCGTTTTAAGTTTTAATGTCGCTCCTTACTTTCAGTTAAAAAAAATTGTTTTTTTTTTATTTAATTACCCCAAGGGTCGTCAGGTAATTACGCTCTTTGGCTAATAGGCGTGCAGTTAGTTCAAATCATTTGAACAGAATGGATTATGTTGGACATAATGGATAATTATGGCCGGAAAAGGGCCCTTTGTGGTGGAAGCTTGGGCCCCCCTGGAAAATCTGGGGTGGGCATTTGCCCACCCCTGACCCCCCCTCCAAATGGCGCCTCTGTTTTTGAGGGGTTGATCGTCTAGAGGAAATTTTAAGAAGTAGAAGTTTTGATGATTTTAGAAGGTTTAGTAAATTTGATTGAGTGGGATTTGCACACAAGAAATTTTCATTTTTATAAATTATGAATAGTTATTCTTAGGTTTCGAGCTCAATATTTTCTGTGATATTACAATTATCAGTATAAACGTGTTCAAGTTTTGTGCTATTTTTTGTGTTATTAAGGTATTATGCGTCGTATCATGCGTGTTTTTGTTATTGCTATTGTTATTACTGTGTTATTATTATGTTATAGTATCGTTACTGTCATGCATGTTTTATTATGCCCATAAGTGTCTGTTTTTTTTCTTCTTATTTTGCCATGGTCCGAAGAGGCTTCAAAAGGCTAAATAGGCTTCAAGAGGCTCCGGCTGTCTCAAAAATAGTTAAACGCTTAATAAAAATATAGCGTAAGTTTGCTTCTTAAAAAAGCAGTTAACGAAGTCTCTTCTTGTCGAAAACTATTTAGGAGCACTTCAGATAATTTTGGTGTCAGTCAGGAATACCATCCGGAAATCTTGTAGCAATTTCGGTTGATCATTTTCGCTTGAAAATCTTTTACACATATATATATATATATATATATATATATATATATATATATATATATATATATATATATATATATATATATATATATATATATATATATATATATATATATATATATATATATATATATATATATATATATATATATATATATATATATATATATATATATATATATATATATATATATATATATATATATATATATATATATATATATATTCAAAGAAGTCTCCTGTCCGAGAAACATAGATAAAAGACTTCAGAGAATTATGCCATAAGTCGGGAACACAAGTCGAAATTTGCGTAAGAATTTCGCTTAAAAAAAAAAAAATAAACAGATACACAGGTAATTAAGGAAGTGGGGTATTTCCGAGGAATTTTTAAGAAGACCTCAGATAATTATGGTGTCAGTCGAGAGTGCCAGCCGGAATTCGTGTAGCGTGTACTTTCTACTTAAAAATGTACTTTTATAACATTTTCGATATTGCAAGTTTACTGTTTAATCTTCCTTTTTAATAAGCAAATGAAACTGCATGAAAGGCTTCTGAGCTGCTTCACATGTTGAAATATTATTTTAGTTGCTGTTTTAGAATATATTGTTTTAACTTTTTAATCAATAATTTTCCAGGAAAGTACTTTAATATTTAATATATACATAATTTAAAAATTAATATATTTAATATTTCATAATTATTTTGGTATAAATGGTTGCTTTTAGGATGACCACTGCCCTTTTATTGTAGGAGTGTTTTGAATTAAAACTTTTTTAAAGGGAAAGTTTTGTTGCATTTTAGATAATTCAAATAAGACTCAAAACAAAATTGTTCTGTCTAATTATTTGAGTTTTCATACTTACAGTGTTAATCAAACTGTTCACGGCTAAACAATAAATCGTCATTAAAAATCTTTGCGGAAAGAAATGTCAATAAGTCAAAAAGGAATTTTTTACAAAATAAATTAAAAGAATCGTTTTTCTGCGATCGGCATGGAACGTTTTTAAATAAAAAAGGAAGGCAAATACAGGGCTTTATCCACTGTAAACATAAAACCAAAACCAAACAGAGCCCTTAGAATCAGTAAATATTATAAACCCAAAAACATTTTTTAGCACTTTTATCAAAGCAAATAGTGTTATGTATACTAGCATTGGGTATTTGGATAAGATTTTTTTTTGTTTCTATTTACATGCGAAGCTACCACCTATTTCACACCATTAAACATACTTTTACAAGTAATTGCCACGTATAGTAAATTTTTAACACGTTCAACTGTGGTAATTTTATTGTTTATTATTTTTAATATCAGTTTATTATTTGCTGATCCCTTATCCCAGTTTCTTCTTTTTTTAAATTTGGCGCCAACTACTAACACGAAGTAGATAAATGCATAAGAAGGTCTTATTCGTGGCAATTCGATTCCCTATTTAATTTGGTTGATCTATTTAAAATTTCAAATTAAATTTCAAATTTTAGCAATTTCGGTTGATCTATTTAATTTGGACGAGTCTCAGTTCCTCAAAAGTCCCCACAGTCCCCCCAATTTCGTAAGGATAACTTTCGAAATGATAATTAGTAACAAAAGACCAAGCGACATTTTTTACGGATGAAAAGTCATTGGCCCGTTTGATAAGCATTTTATGAAGGAACTCATCAAGTGGTTCAAGATTAAATATAAATGTATATCTCTGTAACAGCCTATAAGCTTTGGTAATTCACAAAAAATATAGTATATTTGAAAGATATAGGGATACAGCTACCCTACCTCCCCAAGCTGAGTAAGTTCAATCGGTTGGCTTTTCCAGGTTCCTATTTTAGTTTACCTACATATTCAGTCAATTAACTGATATCTTATTGTGTTCTCATGACATTTTAAAATTTCGTTTTTTTTGTCCAAAAATATTTCGCGCATTTCTTCATATCCCTAAATATATTCCTGAGGTGCTGTGTGTCGTTAAATGTGCTAGTTAGGTGCCGCGCAATAGTAAAACTTGGTTTTCCGTTCACGCAACTTTTTCTTCTTATGTCGTCTTATAGAACATGTTTTGTGTTTAATACATCAAATGAAAAGGAAATATTATCTTAACCTAGATATGGCTCTTATTTTCCACGAGATATAGACTTTGAGGACCTAGAAGCAATGAGGAGTTTTCAAAATTACCTATAGTGAATTTAGTCAAAATTAAAATCTATCTAAAACTTAATAAATTATTTTCAAACTTTCTAAAATTTGTGGGACTTGAGAGGTTGGATTTAAAAAATGCAGATGTGAAAGCTCCTTCTTTCTTTTTCCAGATACAAAGAAATGAGAGTTCACGTGAACAGAGAATAAAACACGTGTCTTGTACCAAAAACACATTTTCAATCCCCCCTCTTTTCCATATCGTACGCTATCCTCTTAAAGTCAGAATAATGTGTTTACTGTGTGATATTAATATTTAGTTTATCTTTTTTGTTTGTTCATTAATTCATATATTTATATCCTATTTAATTATATTATCTATATTTAATATTTACGTTATTATTTTAATGTCTAATATATTTCTTTAATATTGCTTATATTTTAGCATGTGAGTGCAACATACATGGTTCAACTTCAGAGATTTGTAACCACCTGACTGGCGAGTGTCCATGTCGCGAGCATTATGTTGGAAGGACGTGCGGGGAATGCGAGGTAGGCTCAATTTTACTGCTACTACCAGTACTGGCACTACTACTAACAACTATCTGCAGCACCAAGCCACCTGGGGCCAACACAGCTACGTACACTGCTCCTCCATCCTAATCCCCTAAAAAGTCTTATAGGCTCATTTTAGGCTTGTTTATAAATATATCTCCGTTTTTTATGCTGTCCTTCGAAACAAAAAAAGGTGTTATGATATTAATTTTTGGAAGTAAGCATTTGATTAACTATCAACTTACTAATCAATTAACATTTAATGATTAACTTTAACTTTTGTGGTAAGGATTTTAAGGGAGCGGCAATTAAAAAGGTTTAATTAGTGAAATAATTTAGCTGTTTAGATTGATCTAATTTCTTATAAATTGATAATTTGTCTTGAAAGTTGTGTAAAAACTGTTCTTAATTAACATTTAAAAAATAAAAATTAGGGATTACCCGTACACATGATAACGTTTTTAGACTAAGAGGGGAAAATTCCCCAAAACTTTTGAAAAATAAACTCTTTTGCATTTGCAACAGGAAAATATTTTAGAAAAAAGTCATTAGGGGTCAGGGGGCACTAAAACGTGCTTTTCCGGGAAATCTTTTTTTGGAAGGTCCTTCAGACCTATTTCGACTAAGATCTCGATTGAGGGAAATGTTTCTTCCACTAACTTCCTGAAACACCTAAGACGAAATCCAAAGTGTTCTACAGTGCCACTTTTTGTGGCGCATATAAAAAAATATCCACGATTTTACCTACATTTCTGTAGTACCAGCAGTTAATTTTCACTCTTTTCAGCGTATTTGGGGATAATAGTGGACTATTACAGTTTTTTTAATTTTTTTTTAATTTCTCGTAAATCTATTAATCAATTTTCGCACTTCATACTTATAAAATTTGCCATACTATTTGCCTTACAAAAGTTGAAGAAAGGCGAAATCTATGAAAAAATATCAAACAGTTCGCGGTAACGAACTGTAGTAAGGAGCGACCCGGCTCAATAGTAAACGAAACTCTAAAAAACGGAATTTTGATGCTAAAAGATAATCAAAAGATTCGAATTTTCATGCTGATTTTAAATATATAAGTTTCATCAAATTTAGTCTTTGTCATCAAAAGTTAGGAGCCTGAGAAAATTTGCCTTATTTTGGAAAATAGGTAAAAATCATAGAATCTTAAACCCCTAAAAGTCATAGAATCTTAATGAAAATCACACCATCGCATTCAGCGTTACAGAGAACCCTGTAGCAAAAATTTCAAGCTCCTATCTACAAAAATGTGAAATTTCGTTTTTTTTTGCCAGAAGACAGATCACGGGTGCGTGTTTATTTGTTTGTTTTTTTTTGTTGTTTTTTCCCAGGGGTCATCGTATCGACCAAGTGGTCCTAGAATGTCGCAAGAGGGATCATTATAACGGAAATGAAAAGTTCTAGTGCCCTTTTTAAGAGATCAAAAAATTGGAGGGCACCTAGGCCCCCTCCCACGCTCATTTTTTCCCAAAGTCAACGGATCAAAATTCTGAGATAGCCATTTTGTTCCGCATAGTCGAAAACCATAAGAACTATGTCATTGGGGATGACTTACACCCCCACAGTCCCTGGGGGAGGGGCTGCAAGTTATAAACTTTGACCAGTGTTTACATACAGTAATGGTTATTGGGAAGTGTACAGACGTTTTCAGTGGGATTTCTTGGTTTGGGGGTGGGGCTTAGGGGAGGGAGCTATGTGGGAGGATCTTATCTTGGAGGAATATGTCATGGGGAAAGAGAAATTCAATGAAAAGGGTGCGGGATTTTCTAGCATTACTGTAAAAAAAAAAAACAATGAAAAAATAAACATGAAAAAGTTTTTTTCAATTGAAAGTAAGGAGTAGCATTAAAAATTAAAACAAACAGAGATTATTACGCATATGAGGGGTTCTAAAAATAATTTAGCATAAAGAGCGAGGTGTTTAGGAGGAGATAAATACCTCGCCTTTTAACTTCATCAATTTTCAATTTCAACTATTTATTCTACTATCTATTTATTTAAATATCTACTTAAAGAATTGGGACAAAACTTAAGATTTAGTGTAAAGAGCGAGGTATTAACGAAGGGACAAACCCCCTCACATACATAATAAAAATATAAGAATATAAAATTTTGTTACGTAAGTTAATTGTTGAGTTACGTATATTTTTTACTAATAAAAACGTTCGTTAAAAATTAAAAGTTCTAGTTGCCTTTTTAAGTAACCCTAAAATTGGAGGGCAACTGGGACTCCTTCCCCACCCCTTATTTCTCAAAACCGTCTGTTCAAAACTAAGAGAAACCCATTTAGCCAAAAAAAGAACTGATATGCAAATTCCTTTTAATAATTCATGTGCGGAGAGCCAAAATCAAACATGCATTAATTCAAAAACGTTCAGAAATTAAATAAAAAAAACTAGTTTATTTAACTGAAAGTAAGGAGCGACATTAAAACTTAAAACGAACAAAGATAACTCCGTATATGAAATGGGTTGTCCCCTCCGCAATCCCTCGCTCTTTACGCTAAAGTTTGACTCTTGGCCACAATTCTACTTTTTAAAACAATTAAAAGCTTTAGCGTAAAGAGTGAGGGATTGCGGAGGGGACAACCCATTTCATATACGGAGTGATTTCTGTTCGTTTTAAGTTTTAATGTCGCTCCTTACTTTCAGCTAAAAAAAATTAGTTTTTTTTTATTTAATCTTACAAAAGAGCCAATCAGATTTGTTTTTTTTTACTTGCTCAAAATTTGATAGAGTAACAATTATTAAAAGGGTAGGTTATTTGGCCTCCCTTTCTGACATACGATGAAGGAATGATGTTATTGGCTTAAGTCGAACAGACTTAAGCATCTTAAGCAGACTTAAGCAAAGATGTTGTAGCATCTTTCTCTCTTTTTATTTTTGTAATTGTTTTATAAATGCAATTTTTCCAACATCTTAAATGCGAACAGTGATAAATTGAAAATAGATGGGCTTGGCATTAAGTATTAATGCCAGTAGTACTGGCATTAAGTACTTGGCATTAAGTAGTACTATTAGTACTGGACAGTTTTTTTATTTAATTTCTCCCATAAATCCAGGTAAAGCTTTATTCGCCGTTCTTTCTACTGTATGTGCCATTCTCAGGAGCCCTTTACTTTCTTTTCGTTCTCTGCTTTTATTTTCGTTCTCTGCTACCAAGCTTAAAGTGTTTTCTCTAATACTCCTAAAATTAAAATATAAAACTTTTACTTTCAAACTTTGCTTTCTTTAGAAAAACTTGTTATTATTTTGTTATTCTTGTCTTTAATACCATATTCGGGCTTATCCTAAATAAAGGAAGAACTATCATCCCCAATTAACCCTCATTCCCTACACTGAAGCAATACTTATCTATTTCGAAAAACGAATATTAATGTCGCTGCTCTTAAGAGTATATTCTTCAAAATATTTTTGAGGGGAAGGAGAGAGAGGGGAGGGCTATAAAAAATGCAATAAACCTTTTTTTAAAAGAATCCAGGTCCTCAAGGTTAGAATTTTGGATAAATCTCAAAGGGATGAAGTCACCATTGCAGCACAAGAATTAAATATTATTGTGCACAAAATAATGCATGGGAGATCAGGAAATCCTCATTGGAGTTGGAAGAGGGGATTTAGCGGCCATAATTGTCCGATCATTTAGAGGAATAGTGTTAGGCTAAACCTGCAAATTAATGCTTTGAGGCTGATGTTATTGCGGAAGTGTTTTGAGTTTATTTTATTTTGAAATAAAACATTTGATCGCATTTTAGATATTTTCATTAGGACTCAGAATATTTTTTTGTTTATTTATTTAAATATTTGTGCAGTCAATGTCAATTAAACTACTTGCTTCCAAGCAAACAAAAAAAATTGTTAAAAATTCAAAGGAACTGTGTATAAAACAAAATAAATGAAAAAAACAACTGTTTTTTTCCTGGGTAAGAAAGTTTTTTCAATAGAGAAAGAAAATAAAAACAGGTCTTTATCCACTGTAAACTATTTAGAAAGAAAAAGTTTGATCAAAGTTTAGATACTTTCATTAGGACTCAAAACAATGTTTTTGTTTATTTATTTAAATGATATGTATTCAGTGTCAATTAAACTACTTCCTTCCAAACAACAAAAATATTGTTCCGATGGGTAAGAAAGTTTTTTCAGTAGAAAAAGAAAATAAAAACAGGTCTTTAATCACTGTAAACTATTTTGAAAGAAACAGTTTGATCACATTTAAGATACTTTCATTAGGACTCGAAACATTTTTTTTGTTTATTTATTTAAATATTTATGCATTCTATGTCCATTAAACTACTTCCTTCCAAACAACAAAAATGTTGTTAAAAATTCAAAGGGACTGTGTATAAAACGAAATAAATGAAATAACAATTGACTTTCTTTCGATGGGTGAGAAAGTTTTTTCAACAGAAAAATAAAATAAAAACAGGTCTTTATCCACTGTAAACTATTTTGAAAGAAAAATTTTGGTTGCATTTTAGATAATTATTAGATAACCATAATTGCATTATGACTCAATTTCTTTGTTTGTTTATTTAAATATATATACCCATTCAATGTCAATCAAACTACTTGCCTCCAATTAACAAAGCTATTTAAAAAAAATTACCGAAAGAAATGTCAGAAGTTCAAAGGGACTATATATAAAACATAATAAATGCAAAAACAATTTTGTTCTGATGGTTGAGACATAATTTTGATTAAAAAAAAAAAAAATATGTCTTTATCCACTGTAAGCATAAAACCAAAAATAAACAGAAGACTTACAAAGTACCATGAAACCATTGTAAACACTTTCATAGCATTAAGCCAAAAGTAGTGTGTACACTAGCGTTTGTTGTTTGGTTAACATTATTTCTAGTTTTACTTAATTTCTATTTACATGTGAATTATGCAATTCGCTTCACGCAATTAAACTTGCATTCGCAAGTAATTGCGATTTCTGGTGATTTCGACTCGTTTCTGCATAAAAAAGCATGCATATAAAAAATTGTTTCTCGTACTTTTTGCATAAAAAAGGGAGTATTTTCAATATTTTGGAAATTGTAAGTCTACTTTAATAGTAATTGCTTAATTTTTACCCAAAAATTCATGAGCAACAAAATAAAGTACAAACATAATAAAATAAAAAGAAAAGAATACAGAAATCACCATAACAACAACAAAAATCGACTGACCAATTGATTTTTTCTTCCTTCCATTTTATTTTCTCTCTGATTCAATAAGCATACTCCAAAGTTTCTGTGACCTTCAGGAGGAGTGGCGTTGGCTTCACTAGCGTCACTGGGTAATGACCGTTTAACCCACCTCCACCCAGTGGCATCACTGGGTGACTAGCGTTGGATGGTGGTGGCTGGCAGAAGGGAAAAAATTCACATGCGAGTCATACTCAGAAAGAACGTTTTTTAATCGTTTTAAAATAAGTGATTTAAACTGCTTGAAAGAATTCTTAGCTGCCTCTTGAGTTGATAAACATAATGTTTAGTTGTAGTTATTTTTTTCAATTTATTGTTTTTACTTTTTCATTAAATTTTTTATTAAAGTAATTTATTTTTACAAATGATCCAAAAGAACGATACAAAACCAGCAATAAACTTTCTCCAAGAAATCCCGCATGAGAGGCCTTGATTTCTTAAGCTGGTTTTATACTCGATATTTTTTTGTCGAAGCTATTGTCAAAATATATTGGGTTTATTTGTATGTAAATTTCTTTGATGGAGATTCATTTATTTTCAAAAAAATATTTTAAAAAAAACGGTACCAAGGCAGCAAAAAGGTTATCTCAAATAATTCCTAGAACCACCTTACACGAGAAACATTCGTGAACGGGCTGCTAGAACCACATGTCAACAGCATCAATCGAAAAGATTGAGGCGCAACCTGAAAGGTGATTTTCCCCTAGAAAAACAGTGACAGGATTTACGATGAAATAAATCCTAGAATCACCTTAAACTAGGAATATTCGAAAACAGGTTGCTAGAAGCACATATAATAGCATAAATCAAAAATTGAGGTGCAGCCTAAAAGGTTAATTAATATACATATATTTCTCCTCATAAAAACCTCACAAACAGGTTGCTAGAAACAAATAGCAACAACACAAATTGATTAAATCGAGGTGCAACCTCAGGGGTTAAATGATATACTTACCAGTATATTTTTTCTACAAACATCTCTCAAAGTCGTTGCTAGAAACATATATGAAGAGCATAAATCAAATGAATTGAGGTATCGCCTGAGGGATTAGATGATATACATATACTTTTCTGAAGAAGCCATTTTTCCCTAGAAAAACAGTGACAGGATTTAGGATGAAATAAATCCTAGAATCACCTTACACTAGGAATATTCGAAAAGGGTTGCTAGAAGCACATATAGCATAAATCGAAAAATTTGAGGTGCAGCGTAAAAGGTTAAATAATATGCATATATTTTTCCTCATAAAAACCTCACAAACATGTTGCTAGAAACAAATATCAGCAACACAAATTGATTAAATCGAGTTGCAACCTTCGCGGTTAAACGATATGCATATATTTTTCTGAAGAAAGCCATTTTCCCCTAAAAAATAAGTGATAGTTTTTAGGATGAAATAAATCCTAGAATCACCTTACACTAGGAATATTCGAAAACAGGCTAGAAGCATATATAATAGCATAAGTCGAAAAAATTGAGGTGCTGTGTAAAAGGCTAAGTAAAATACATATATTTTTCCTCATGAAAACCTCACAAACAAATTGCTACAAACAAGTATCAACAGCACAAATTGATTAAATCGAGGTGTAACCTTAGGGGTTAAACGATATGCATATATTTTTCTGAAGAAAGCCATTTTCCCCTAAAAAAAGTGATAGGTTTTAGGATGAAATAAATCCTAGAATCACTTTACACTAGGAATATTTGAAAACAGGTTGCTAGAAGCTCATATAATAGCATAAATCGAAAAAATTGAGGTGCTGTGTAAAAGGCTAAGTAATATACATATATTTTTCCTAATGAAAACCTCACAAACAAGTTGCTAGAAACAAGTATCAACAGCACAAATTGATTAAATCGAGCTGTAACGTTAGGGGTTAAACGATATGCATATATTTTTCTGAAGAAAGCCATTTTCCCCTAAAAAATAAGTGATATGCTTTAGGATGAAATAAATCCTAGAATCACCTTACACTAGGAATATTTGAAAACAGGCTAGAAGCATATATAATAGCATAAGTCGAAAAAATTGAGGTGCTGTGTAAAAGGCTAGTTAATATACATATATTTTTCCTAATGAAAACCTCACAAACAAGTTGCTAGAAACAAGTATCAACAGCACAAATTGATTAAATCGAGGTGTAACCTTAGGGGTTAAACGATATGCATATATTTTTCTGAAGAAAGCCATTTTCCCCTAAAAAAAAGTGATAGGTTTTAGGATGAAATAAATCCTAGAATCACTTTACACTAGAAATATTCGAAAACAGGTTGCTAGAAGCACATATAATAGCATAAATCGAAAAAATTGAGGTGCAGCGTAAAAGGTTAAATAATATACATATATTTCTCCTCATAAAAACCTCACAAACAGGTTGCTAGAAACAAATATCAACAGCACAAATTGATTAAATCGAGGTGCAATCTCAGGGGTTAAATCATATGCATAAAGCCATTTTGCTCCAGAAAGTCACTGACGGCTAATTTAATGGAGGAATAAAATTGTTATACATGCATTTAGAAACAATTGTGATGTATTCAGGTCTCTTGTTATTCGTGTATTCTTTAACGGATACTTTTTTTTAATGTTTTTCTTTGTATATAACCCTGGTTATGTTTGGGGGCTTTAAGTGTGTTTTTGTATAACTTTGGGGCCTATTCTTCTTTTTGTGGAAGCTGATTCCGACCTACTCTACGTATGCCATAAAACCCCTTTATTATGATATTTCAAGGCCATATTCATGATATAAATAAAAGGGGGGAGGTAGGTAAAACGAGCATTGCCTTTTTTATATCTTGTTCAAGATTATAACCCCTCCAATCACTCGCTCTTTGTGCTAAGGTTTAAATTGTCATCACCTGTGAAAAAATACTCCCCTTGAAGTAGATCTATTAAAGTGGGGGGGGGGGGTTTACAGATTTCAAATTTTCAACAGGGAGGGGGTTTACCAAATAAATTTTGTTCCTAAGGGCTGCTCCCATCCCTCCCACCATTCGATAGGCAAGCATATGACTGGAAACCTTTATTGTACACTTAAAAACATTTCTGCAACAAGAGGGTGGCTCTCGCCCCCTCAGGCCCATATGAAAAACGTAGTGCTGATACCTTCCTTCGAAGGAAAGAAAATTGGGGACAATCTCCCCTCCTCTAGTTTAATCAGAGGACTCTTAAGGAATCGATATTTGAGCTTAAAAATCCACTTTTTGAGGTTTTAGGTGCCTGGTTTCTCCACAATTATATGTTACCAACTTACTTCCCCATTAATATTATTTTGGTAACTTTGCAATAGTGTGCATAAATGTGTACACAAATAATGTAGATGAGGTTGTAGCCTAAAACGAATAAACTCGGTCGAGTCAATCTTTGAAGGAATCATTTTATTTTGTATGCAACTTTGCATGATCATACCTCATTCTGTAAGGACTACAAAAATACTAAGGGACGGGTAGGCTACTTTGGGATTGTGTGACCTTTGAATCTTGGATGCTTGAATTTTGATAGTCTTAAGCTGATTACCTATTTCGGAATTTTCTTGGCTTAATTTTGGTCCTCTTAGGGCCAAACTCAGAAATATGATCAAATAACAAAAAAAGAATCAAATGGAAAAGTAGTAAATGAAAATGCCCGCTTTTAGATTAAAAGCGGTTTTTTTAGAATAAAACAAAACAAAATTAAAAATTTTGTTTAAAACAAAATTAAAAGCCATTTAATTAAACTAAATTAAAAATTAAACTAATTAAATTAGTTTAATTATTTAATTTTAATTAGTTTAAAACAAAATTAAAAGCCATGAGTTATTTATTTCATGAAATATTTGCTTCCTGTAAATTTGACTAGAATTTTTATTTTTGCGTTTTATAACATAAAAAAAAAATCACATAATTCAGAACAAATATATTTTCCAGGAAGGTGTAAATGGCACCCTAGTACTAACGTGGTTTGGGGGGGGGTCGTCTTATTTATGGTAATTTATTTTCATGTCTAGTTCGACTTAATTACTAATTGGCTATATAATTGATATTGTTGTGTTGTTGTATAATTGATAATTGGTTACCTTTGCTATTTGGCTGCTATGGACCAGAATCGCCTTTTTAATTACCGAATTACCGTAAATGGTTTGATTCGCTATTATAGGTCAGTCTGTATTAATAAAAATCGTATTTTCCAGCCTTCCTAATTTGGCCCATCCAAAATTCCCTGGGGCTAGTATTTCTTCCTTGTGCCCTTAGCATGAAAATGATCAACAGTATATTTTTTGAGAAAGAATATATCCAATATGCTCTACGGGAATAAATCTGAAGAAAATGTTTGGCTATTCATACCGTGTATTTTGTTTCTCCTTCATTTTCTTGTCATCTTGTTGTTTTGTGTCTTTTTATACTGTATTTCTTTTCACTTTTTTAATTATTGCTGTTTCTTTTCAATCTTTTTCATTACGTGTATTTTTTTCATAACGTTAGGCTTATTCTGAATGAGAAGAATCTTGCTGTGGCCATCCAGCCATAATTTAGTTGAGGGGCTGCTACCAGGAGGGTTTGCATTCATTAGGTAATGGAGTAAAATGTGAACATAATTCTCGGTTTGGTTCTAGTGCATAACCCCTTCTAAAGGAAACATCCTAATAAAATAAGAGTAGTATTATTAGGTTTCTTATTTTATGCTGTTTCAACATATCAAAGTCACTTTGCTGACAATACACCACCTTTCCTAATGGTCCAAAATATAGCCCTAGGATATACAAAAAGCTACAAAAAGCTACAAAAAAAACACTAAAACATTGAAATTCTTATTTGATAGAAAGCAGGATACAAATACCCACATAAAAATGTGCTCTTTACAAATATCACGGTCACTTCAATGGCAATGAACCCCCTCCTCCCCCTGACAAGAAAAAAAAGGAAACCACTAAAACAATGAAATTCTCGCTTAGAAATATGAAGCATATTTCTTATAATCAGATCTATTCGACAATTCCATTGCAATCACTTAGACCGAATGCTTTTCACGAATAAAGATCATGAGCTGAAAAAATAACGAAGAAATTTTTAATTTAGGGCTACACCTGAGACTGTCAGGGGAAGAGAATGGGTCTCATTGTCAGGAAAGCGATTACTGGTACTTGGAAAGAGGAAGAAATGAGGAATCTGACAGTATTACTTTTATTTATTTTTTCGGCAATTCCATTGCAACAACTTAGACCGAATGCTTTTCACGAATCAAGAATACAAAAAACATGTTACTGAAGAAGTCATACGACACATCACGAGATGAAAAAATAACGAAGACATTTATAATTTGGGGCTACATCTGGGACTGTCAGGGGAAGAGGATGGGTTGTACTTATCGGTTATATAATTGACACTATAGAATTTCGATCGCGAATGATGGGAACATGACACAAGAAACTAGTCAGGCACCTTCTTTATACCACACAATTAGCTTTGGCTTGGTTGGAAAATAAATTGTAGCTATATTTTATTTAAGTATTTAGTTCGTATTTTGGTCTGGTTCGGTTTATGCAAACAAATTTTGGCTATATATTTGCACATTAGGGGGGGGGGGTAAATCATAGCATATATTAAATACAGCAATGGTTAGTTTACGTATTTAATACATGCTATGCTTTACCCCCCCCCCCTAATTTGCAAATATATAGCCCAAATTGGTTTATAAACTATTATATATTCATAATATTTTGTTTCATTCCATTAGCATTAATCGAACATCACTTCCTGAGTGTGTATTATATAACCGATAAATGCCGGACGGGTTTCATTGTCAGGAAAGCGACTATGGTGCTTGGGAAGAGCAAGAAATGAGAAATCCAAGTATTACATTTATTTTATTAAGATGTTTCCTTACAAGTAGTAATGCACAGGAACTTTCCCTGATTCTCATTCACCTGACTTCAAAACAACCTGATATTCATAGGGTGGTATTTCCATCAAAATCTTGGTGTCCTAGGGGATCGGTGATACAATATTAAGGGTTTTTGGGCAGCCCTAGAATTTACTCAATTGAGAACAAGGAGAAAAACATAAAAAAAAACTATATAAATAAATATTTTTGCAAAAGGATTCAAATCAATTTATAACAATTTGTGGTTATAAATTATTGTTATAATTTACATGTTTCTATTTCAATATCCACCATATATCACCATTGTGCATGGGACTGAAAAAATAGGGATACAGTTGCCCCCTCCTCATAACATCGCTCTTTACGCTAAAGTTTTCTTAGAACTCTTAGAAAAGGTTATTATTCTAATTAAACAGCCCCGTTTCGTTTCTGGAGTCGTTCTTAGAGAAGTGGGGAAAAAGGTCAAACTTTAGCGTTAAGAGCGAGGTACTGAGGAAGGGGCGACCCTAGTAAATACTTAATAATTTCTTTTCGTTTATACTTTTAATGTTGCTCCTTACTTTCAGTTGAAGAAACTTGCTGGGTTTTTTAATACAGAAAAGGATTCAAAAGCTTTGGCATAGTGTGGTTAAGAAAACATCTTAGAATATTTTTCTCTATTAGTATCTTTCTTTATCACTTTTTTGCTTTTTTCTTTATGTTGCTCCACTTGTAATTCTGTGTCACTAAAGTAGGCAATGCTGTATGGTAAATAACGACTCCCAACCAGTAAAAGGGGAAAAATGTAAGTCTCTGCTTTTGTTATTTCCCTGGTAATTTCTCTTTGCTGAATTAAAATAAGATCCAATTTTCAGGAAAAACGCGGAAATATAGAGGAAGGTTGTCCCTCTTGTGATTGTGATTCATTAGGATCCTTGAATAATGGAACTTGCGATTCTGTAACTGGACATTGTGAGTGTAAAAAGAATGTGGAAGGAAAAAAGTGTGAGCAGTGCTTACCTTTTCATTACGGTATGGATTTGGATGGATGCAAGGGTAAGTATTTCTTTCTTCTAAATTATGGATGACTTGCTTTCACTTTTTATTTCTATTTTATTTTGCTTTTCCTTTCAAGTTTCTTTCTTAGCATAAAACCTCCAAAAACACAATGCAGCGACAAATAAACAGAGAACTGGCTTGCCAAAAATTTTATGGCTCAAAAGCTTTTCGTTCTTTTTACTGGCTTGAAGTTTCAAACAGTTCGTGGTAACGAACTGTAGTAAGGAGCGACCCGGCTCAATAGTAACCAAAACTCTAAAAAATTGAATTTTGATATCAATAGCTATATCAAAAGAATTTCATTTTAATGCTGATTTTAAATATATAAGTTTCATCAAGTTTAGTCTTACCCATCAAAAGTTACGAGCCTGAGAAAATTTGCCTTATTTATGAAAATAGGGAGAAACACCCCCTAAAGGTCATAGAATCTTAACGAAAATCACACCATCAGATTCAGTGTATCAGAGAACCCTACTGTAGAAGTTTCAAGCTTCTGTCTACAAAAATGTGGAATTTTGTATTTTTTTACCAGAAGACAAATTACGGGTGCGTGTTTATTTGTTTGTTTTTTCTTTGTTTTTTTTCTTTTTCCCAGGGGTCATCATATCGACCAAGTGGCCCTAGAATTTTGCAAGAGGGCTCATTATAACGGAAATGCAAAGTTCTAGTGCCCTTTTTAAGTAACCAAAAAAATTGGAGTGCATCTAGTCCCCCTCCCACGCTCATTTTTTTCCCAAAGTCAACAGATCAAAATTTTGAGATAGCCATTTTGTTCAGCATAGTCGAAAACCATAATAACTATATATTTGGGGATGATTTACTCCCCCAAAATCCCTGGGGGAGGGGCTGCAAATTACAAACTTTGACCAGTGTTTACATATAGTAATGGTTTTTGGGGAGTGTACAGACGTTTTCAGGGGGATTTTATTTTGTTTGGGGGGTAGGGCTGAGGGGAGGGGGATATGTTGGAGGATCTTTCCTTGGAGGAATCTGTCATGGGGGAAGAAAAATTCAAGGAAAAGGGTGTATGATTTTATAGCATTATTATAAGAAAACAATGAAAAATAAATATGAAAACGTTTTTTTCAAATGAAAGTAAGAAGTAGCATTGAAACTTAAAACGAACAGAGATTATTACGCATATGAGGGGTTCTAAAATACTTTAGTATAAAGAGCGAGGTATTTAGGAGGAGATGAATACCTCGCTCTTTATGCTAAAGTATTTTTAGTAATTTCAACTATTTATTCTACGGCCTTTCTGATTCAGGGGTCATTCTTAAAGAATTGGGACAAAGCTTAAGATTTAGTGTAAAGAGCGAGGTATTAACGAGGATACAAACCCCCTTGTATACATAATAAAAATATAACATTATGAAAGTTTGTTACGTAAGTTGCTAATTTATAAGTTACGTATATTTTTTACTAATAAAAACGTTCGTTAAAAATTAAAAGTTCTAGTTGCCTTTTTAAGCAACCGAAAAATTGGAGGACAACTAGGCCTCCTTCTCCACCCCTTATTTCTCAAAATCGTCTGATTAAAACAAAGAGAAAGCTATTTAGCCAAAAAAAGAATTAATATACAATTTTCATTTTAATAATTTATGTGCGGAGAGCCAAAACCAAACATGCATTAATTCAAAAACGTTCCGAAATTAAATAAAAAAAACTAATTTTTTTAGCTGAAAGTAAGGAGCGACATTAAAACTTAAAACGAACAGAAATTACTCCGTATATAAAATGGGTTGTCCCCTCCGCAATCCCTCGCTCTTTACGCTAAAGTTTGACTCTTTGCCACAATTCTACTTTTTAAAACAATTAAAAGCTTTAGCGTAAAGAGCGAGGGATTGCGGAGGGGACAACCCATTTCATATACGGAGTGATTTCTGTTCGTTTTAAGTTTTAATGTCGCTCCTTACTTTCAGCTAAAAAAATTAGTTTTTTTTTATTTAATCTTACAAAAGAGCCAATCAGATTTGTTTTTTTTTTTTTACTTGCTCAAAATTTGATAGAGTAACAATTATTAAAAGGGTAGGTTATTTGGCCTCCCTTTCTGACATACGATGAAGGGATGATGTTATTGGCTTAAGTCGAACAGACTTAAGCATCTTAAGCAGACTTAAGCAAAGATGTTGTAGCATCTTTCTCTCTTTTTATTTTTGTAATTGTTTTTATAAATGCAATTTTTCCAACATCTTAAATGTGAACAGTGATAAATTGAAAATAGACGGGTTTGGCATTAAGTATTAATGCCAGTAGTACTGGCATTAAGTACTTGGCATTAAGTAGTACTATTAGTACTGGGCATTAATTTCAAACAGAAACAGAAGTACTTGGGCATTAAACAGAAAACAGAAGTAGAAACAATAAAGATTTTTTTTTCTCCAAGACAGATATTTCGGCCATATGTCCAAGGGTCGTCTTCAGCACAACACAAGAAAATATATATATATATATATATATATATATATATATATATATATATATATATATGTAATATAATATATTAATTATTAATATATTAATTAATAAATTATTAATATATATAATATAATATATAATATAATATATACAAAATATAATACATATATATATATATATATATATATATATATATATATATATATATATATATATATATATATATATATATATATATATCTATATATATAAAAATAAGTTGTCTGTGTGTGGATCTGTGGATTAGGTGACGTCATGTTTGTCCGCATATGACGTCTGAATTATTTCACACTAATACAAAAGAAGAAAAAAAACTAAAAAAGCTAAAAAACTAAAAAAAACTAAAAAAAGGTAAAAATCTAATAACTAAAAAAAAACTGAAAAAAATAAAAAAAGGCAAAAACTACAAAAAAAATAAAAACTAATAAAAAAACTAAAAAAGCTAAAAAACTAAAAAAACTAAAAAAAAACTAAAAAAAGGTAAAAAACTAAAAAAATTAAAAACTAAAAAAGAAAAAAACTAAAAAAAAGGAAAAAACTGAAAAATAAAAGAGAAAAAGAAAACTAAAAAAATATGAATAAATATATATAAAAATAAGTTGTTTGTGGGTTATGTCTGTCTGTCTGTCTGTCGAGTGACGTCGTGTTTGTCCGCATATGACGTCTGAATTATTTCACACTAATACAAAAGAAGAAAAAAAACTAATAAAGGTAAAAACTACAAAAAAAAACTAACAAGAAAAAAAAACTAAAAAAGCTAAAAAACTAAAAAAAACTAAAAAAAGGTAAAAAACTAAAAACTAAAAAAAACTGAAAAAACTAAAAAAAGGCAAAAACTAAAAAAAACTAAAAACTAATAAAAAAACTAAAAAAGCTAAAAAACTAAAAAAACTAAAAAAACTAAAAAAAGGTAAAAAACAAAAAAAAAACTAAAAACTAAAAAAGAAAAAACTAAAAAAAAGGAAAAAACTGAAAAAAAAGAGAAAAAGAAAACTAAAAAAATATTAATAAATATAAAAAATATAAATATAAATATAATATAAATTAGCAATCAACAAAGCACCGAGACACAAATGACGACCGGGACACAGGGAGTATAAATGACGACCAGGACATAAGTAAAAAAAAAAAAAAACTAAAAAAACTAAAAAAATGGTAAAAACTACAAAAAAACTAAAAACTAATAAAAAAACTAAAAAATCTAAAAATCTAAATAAACTAAAAAAGAAAAAAAAGAAAAAAGGAGAAAAACAAAACTAAAAAACGAATGTATATACAGACCGGGACACCGGGATACAAATGACGACCGGGACACAGGGAATATAAATGACGACCGGGACACAGGGACACAACTACAATGGGTACGCCGGGGGGCACAGGGGGATATAAATGACGACCGGGACACCGGGACACAAGGAATATAAATGACGCCCGGGACATAACTACAAAGGGGACGCCGGGGTGCACAGGGGGATATATAAATGACGATGGCGACTCAGGGAATGGTCGATTAGCAATCACCATCAACAAAGCTCAAGGGCAATCATTAGAATCATGAGGTATAGATCTGAATAGCCTACGGATTGTTTTCCCATGGACCATTATATGTTGCATGTTCAAGAGTCGGTAAACCTGAAAATCTATTTATATGCACAGACAATGGGACAGCAAAGAATGTTGTATATTCGCAAGTTTTACGTAGTTAAAAACATATATATATATATATATATATATATATATATATATATATATATATATATATATATATATATATATATATCTATCTATCTATATTCACAGGTGGGACATAGGGACACAACTACAATGGCGCGTAACTAATATGGCGCGTAACGACTTACGCGCGCGGGGGGGCTTGGGGGGGGGGCGCGAAGCGCCCCCACCAACTAGGTGTTGGGGTGGCGCGAAGCGCCACCCCAACAGCTAGTATATATATATATATATATATATATAGGTGTTGTGCTGAAGACGGCCCTTGGACGTATGATATTCTATTACAAGTTACTCACAAGATATATTCCACTCTTCTAGGTAATTTAGTAAATTTATTTTACTAGATTAGCAGTTTCTTAGATTACATTTTCTTGCTTGCAACAAATCAATGACTATGTATTGGCAATTATGTCGATTTTACTTTGGCAAAATATCTGAATGGAATTCCACTTTCTTGGAAAAAAAATTCCCTATTGTTTCTACTTTGTGCTCGTTTATAAGGTGTAGCCTACCGCTTTAAATTTAAATTCGATCAAAATATGACTTAAACCAATAAGATTTTCCAATTTGACTGGATGAAAATGTACGTGGTAGCTATGCTATAGCCATGATACCTCCCAGATTAAATTATACCCAAAATTAGACCTGGGAGTATTTTTGACTCCTTGTCTTCGTAAATTTCCTTGTTGAAAATAGCGAAGTGTTTTAAATTTGAAAAATTATTGTACTGCAACATGACCACTGTCAGGAACGGATCTTCAGCCAATATTGGGGACTTGAAAGAGGCTTCTGAGCTTCCTTATTTCAGCTACCTCTATAGGGTATTGAAAGTTTCTCTAAAAGTAGGTATAAGGTTGTCTAAAAAAAAGAAATAATATATTCTAGTTTGATTCAAAATCTGGCTCAAGTCATGGAAATCACCTTAGCAAGGTGTATTGTTCGGGACGAATAGAGTCTCAACCAAACTAAAATGTGCATTTTTAAAAAGAAGTCTTATATTGACATTTCGAGTCTATATAATGACCTTCTTACCAATGTTATGGATTGCTACCAACCCATAGTGACCTTCACGGAAGGTTGGAATTTAAATAATAGGCTTTACAATATAGCACACCTCTATCTCTGAGCATCCACATTTTAGATTTTGGATCTGCTCTCTAGATATATATTCAGGATCTTTCATTTATACCATACTTCTTGATCTCAATTGTGTCTTCCTCTTTCCTGCATTTTTTGAAATAGTGTTCAGGGCTAAATTGCAGTTTGATCGCTTCAGGTTTGCACTCAGTTGAATAAAAAGCCCAAGTTTTTGAAAAAAAAAATTCAGGTTCTGTATGTCAAATCTATGTAAAAAAAAAAAAGCCAAACTTTATTTTTATAGTTAGTACATTTGTTTGCAAATGTTCTATTAAATTTTGAATTCTTTATTTTGAGTGGGGTGTTTCGTCTTCAATCATGATTTTTTTAAAGAAGATCCAAATTTAGGTCCTTAAATTTCTTGAGGCAAAGTATAAGGCTGCTCATAATTTTCTTGCAGCCCCTCAGCTCGTTCAGCAACAAATGACTGTCTTTTGAGGCATAGTACTAAATTGTACATAACATAAGATTAACTGCATATTATTAAATAGCTGATGTTGCAGCACATTTTAAAAAATGATTAAAACTGCAAAGTCCATATTTATATAGTTTCTTTCAATTGTTTTTGGTTGTTGGGGGCTGGTGGTCTTCATTGGGTCGGAATCTTATAGGACCGCATCTGCCTTCCATCACTATTCTTCTCAGGCCACAAAACTGGTAAACTATTACAGTTCCCTAAATTTCACGCCAAGAGTACCCACTCGTAAGGGTAGCAATCAATATATTTGAAAGAGTATTAAAAGGCTTATCAAGTGGTATGTGCCATCTGTGCTGTCAAGTGGTATGTAAGGCATCATATTTTAACCAGTAGATTTATCAAGAAACTGAAAAATTTACCACTACCCCTCTTCGGTGCCGCTATACATCTACTTCTGGAAGTTTCACTTTTATTCTTTGAAGTTTATCCAAATTCATCAAAATTCAGTTGTGATTGAAAAGGGAGAGGTAAATACTTCAAGTAACTTTTTGGAGTCGGTGTTTTAACGCCATCGGTTCTATGCCACGGTATGTTTTCCGCCACCCAGGAAATCTTGCATCATCAAGAGGATTAGTTGGGTCAGAATAGACAGGTCAGGATAAGTTTATGTCTATGTCTATGTTTTTGTCTATATTTGTGTCTATGTCTATTTCTATGTCTATATCTATGTCTATTCTGACCTACCTGAATTAAAAGGTGGCGGAAAACATATGGCGGCGGAAAACCGTGGTGGCGTTAGAACACTGCTACTGACTTTTATGGGTGTAATTTAGGCACTAGACCTATCCCTGAAAGTATTGTTAACCTGGCATTTCTTGGTGTTATATTCTTGCACTGCAAAAATTCTCTGCATTTCAAAGAATGACGTAACTCAGTGTAAAATTGAGATGTTCAGATTTTTTCCACCTGACGTTTATCGCCGGTGTCATGTTTCCGAGTTTTCTTTTGAAAATTCTTAGCATTTCCGCGGTCTTTTTCCAACCCTCAATGGTCTTTGCATTGATTTCTTGTTTGGTATTTGGAAAGACAGATGTATCAGTTCTTATCAATAGCTTCAATTCATAAAAATTTGGAGGGGGAAAGAATATATTTTTCCAAATCGAGGGGAGGGGCAAAATGGTCGTTTTTTTAAATTTTCATTGAAGATACCATAATAAGGCTTTTTCAATGAAAATACCCCCCCTCCCAAAAAAAAGGTATTTTTTCAAGTCTAGGGGAGCAAAAATATAGAGGGAAAATACCCTCCCTCGCCCCAGATTGTTGCCACTGGTTCTTAAAAAATCTAAAAACTTGTTAAAGAAGTCAGTAGTGGAATGAATGACAGTCAATGCAGGTCGAATAATTATTAAAAAAATATGAAAAGACTATTATATATGATCGACAATAATATCATATATAGATTGGCTGCTGAATTCATTACATACATTTGGAGTTTGTTGGCATACTAACCTTGGGTTTATGTTACTATGCTAATTTTTTTTCTTTTTCAACTCAGAACGTTCTGTTCAGATGATACAAGCAGGTCTAACTCTTGGGGTAGGGTTATAGAATTTTTCCTGTGTTTGGAGGTCAAAATACAAAAAAGAATGAATCTGTCAGTTGAAATAAGGAAACACAGTTGGCTGAAACCAATGTGTGTTATTCTGGCTTTAACTGGATACAAAGGATGGTAACGAATTTCCCCATTGAAGGTTACTCTTGAAGCACCCACTGGAAAAATAAAGATTCAAGCCAGACATGTTCTCTATGATTATCAGATTAGTGCTCCTCTCCTAGAAACAACCCTCTACTCCCTCCCCTCTTAAACATTGGCTGACCTCACCTTTTGTTCTAGTTCTTCCGCAATCAGCATGCTAGCATAGCCTTTTTGCTGTAAGTAAGAAGCTGTAAAACTACTTTCAAACAGTTCGTGGTAATGAATTGTAGTAAGGAGCGACCCGGCTCAATAGTAACCAAAACTCTAAAAAAGTTTTTTACTGTTATAAATATTAGAGTCGAGAGAACAATTGAAACTATAGCGTAAAGAGCGGGGCTTTGAGGAGGTAACAGCCCTTTTATATGCGGAGTAATTTCTGTTCGTTTTAAGTTTTAATGTCGTTCCTTACTTTCAGTTAAAAAAAAATTGTTTTTTTTATATAATAGGTACTAGGAATTGACTTTTGCTGAACTTGATGTTAATAGTTAAGTTCTTGTTTGCATCATAGGTCAATGTCAATCTTTGCTAGTACAACCTATGCTTGGTGGATTGGCTTTCCATTGGCTCTCATACACATTTCATATAAAATATTCCTTGTAGTAAACATGTACTGGAAGATTAAATTCTGAAGTGGGGGAGGTCATAGAAACTCAAAAATAGGGGAACAGTATAAGAAGTAGAAGAAGTTAAATTTAAATCATAAAATAGTTGGAAAATTTCAAGGTCACGGGTTCAAAGGCCCTTCCAACCCTTGGCACATGCCACAAAACACGAGAGTCAGAAAACATCTCGACCAGTTCGTTACCATATTTTGCGTTTGAAGGAGATATGAATAATTATGTGGTTGAGTAGCTAATTAGACACTATTATCAATAATGTCAAATTTTTGCAGACGATAAGCACCAAAAACCTATGCAGGATTATTTGGATAAATAAAAAAAAAACTCTAAATCAAACAAAAAGTGCCTAGAAATTTGTAAAATTAGGGATTCTGGGGACGGGACGAAAGTCCCTTCCCCCTCTCAATGAAAAAGTCACCTGTTGGAATGTTGCTAAGTTGGTCTTTTGAATGCAACTGTTTTAACATATTCAGTTTTTTTTACTATTTATAAAATAATCCCTGAGCTCCCCCTCTTTAGTGTACCAATTTAAAATAATTTCGAAGATTTCCTATATTTGACGGAGTCTCAACCGAATAAAAAAAAACTGAATTCTGAAAATAATTATGATATTGTAGCTCACAAAGGTTAGAAACGATGAGGGGAAATAACAAATTAAAACCAATGGGGTTTGGTTAGACGGACCAGAGAAGGATTAGAGAAGAGAAGGAGGCCAGATTAAAGAAGGTTTGACAAGTGGCATGTATTTTGGGCCGATATTCACGCTCCGTACTTGATTAATATAGATAAAATAAAAAAAATATCCAGCTGAAACAAGAATTTCCAAATTTTTACGTATGCAATTAAAAAAAAAAAAAAGTCTGAAATAGAAACCCAACATACAGTTTAAATAAAAAAAAAATAACAATATCAAATTTATGCGGCAGCATTTTGAAAAAGGTGTGTTTTGGTTTAGTATGTGAAGAAAAAAAATATGTAATGTGCTTTACGCAAAAAAAAAAACTATCCCATTCATATTTTTACTCTTACCCAGTTATTCACTGATTTTTGTGTATTTCTCAGTGGAACGGTTGGTGCAGTCGTGCGATTTAAAATCATAGCTCTCATGACCTACCATATTTATTAGAGATCCAACCAGCTGTTTTGATTTGTTAGGCATCAAAAATATTAGAATGGAAAATTCCAATGCTCTCCGTTATAGATTTTTAGGGCACATCAGTCAAAACATATTTTGTCATGGCTCCGCCTTCGCGTGTGCGTAATGTCCTGTTGAAGCTATTACTATGAGACTTTGAGAAACTTCTCAAACCGCGCACGGTGTATGTGTCCCATTTCTGAACCGTTTTTTCCATACTGTATAATATTTATGCTGTGATAAAGCCTTTGCCTCACAAATCTCGGACCTAGGACTGACATCCGAAACTATTGGTAGCGGTACATGTCTTGTTTGAACTTTACTGGCCTACCTAATAATAAGGCTGATGGCAGTAAACTTGTAAACCCTTATCCCACTCCCACAGAAGTCAACTCGATTCAAGCTTAGGTCCTAACTCTCACCATGTTGGACTGGTATCTGTCCTCTCCACAAGTATATACTTATGAGCTGAATATAGGGATCCTTTCCCTATCCATGTTCCTCTCTCCTATCCTTCCCATTCAATTCACAGACGCTGGAAAGGGTGAAGATTCTAAAAGTGTGTCACTAGGACACTAGTTTTTGATTCTTTCTCTTGGTCAGAGTAGCACCTGGATCCTCCCTCTTGGGGGGCAAGGCTGGTTCCAGAACCCGAATTGTTACAGTATAAAAACTAAATCTCACTTTCGTTTAGTAAAAAATTAGCATCCAAGTTTTGTTGAAATTCAACCCTCTATCCTGGTATGTTGTGATTCCAAGGATTTGGGACACCTCCCCTAATGCCATAGAGGTAAGATTTACTTTGGGCCTGAAAAGGCACAAATAGGATACTAGCTTTGACCTCCTACCTTTTATACTCTGATCAAAACCTGAACAAAGGAAGTTACAAATATGAAAATAACTCCCACTTTCCACCAAGTTTGATTGAAATCGGATACTCCTTCCATGCTGACCTTGGGATATGTATGACTTCCCTCTGATTTTTTTTTTTTTTTTTTTTTTTTTTTTTTTTTTTTTTTTTTTTTTTTTTTTTTTGTAAGAGGATATAACTATGATTTTTATATGCAATTTTCCCTATATTTTCTTACATTTTCCACGCAATCCCTCTTTTTGTCACTTTTTAAATTTTCCTCCTCACAAACAAAAATCCTATTAAGAATTTTTTCAGTTTTCTTTTTCTAGGGACAATTCACTGGCATCAAAAAGGTATGCATAGGTCTTTGCACCCGGTCTTGATATTCTCTAAAGCAGATGCTGTAAACGACAGTTTGAAACAAGAGGGCATCGAGGGGTGCGGGTACGTTTGTACCTCCCACCGCCATTTTTGTCCAAAACGTAAAAACGTAAAAAATGCGTATAAACTAATTTTTGAGGAATTTTTGAAGCTTTTTTTGTGTTAAGTGCCCGCAAAGAAAAATCTCGGATAAGTCCATGGTGTGAAATGACTCCACTCTTGACTTTTTCCCCTGATGTGAAATTAAGGGACTCGGCCAGGAAGTGTGCAAGACGTAGTGGCTTTGGAAACAGCCCCTCCTCCCCACCTAAAAACGAGATCTTTACTGTTTTCCAGATTTTTTCTTTCTCTTTTTGTAACCCCAGAACTAATTCCTGCTTATGTTTCCGCTCTCTACATCCATTAAGTTAAATCCTTGTTATGCGAATACCGTGTTACTTCTTATAACATCGTGTTACTAAAAGGATGTGGTACTTATGTATTTTAAATATAAAAAAATTTTTTTTTTAACGGAAAGTAAGGAGCGACATTAAAACTTAAAAAGGACAGAAATTACTTCGTATGTCAAAGGGGGTGCTTCCTCATCAACACCCCGCTCTTTACGCTAAAGTTTGACTCTTTCTCTTAACTCTACTTTTTAAAACAGTAAAAATTTTAGCATAAAGAGCGGGGTGTTGATGAGGAAGCACCCCCTTTCACATACGAAGTAATTTCTGTCCTTTTTAAGTTTTATTTTCGCTCCTTACTTTCCAGTAGAAAAAAACTTGTTTTTTTTATTTAATTTATGAACCTTTTTGAATCAATGCATGTTTTGATTTTGGCTCTCCGCAGAAGATTAATTAAAGCGAAATTTGTATATCTATTTTTTTTGGCTAAATGGCTTTCACATAGTTTTGATCGAATGATTTTGAGGAAAAATGAGCGGGGGAGGAGGCCCCGTTGCCCTCCGATTTTTCGGTTGCTTAGAAAGGCAACTAGAACTTTTAACTTTTTACAAATATTTTTATTAGTAAAAGATATGCATAACTTATAAATTAGCCTACGTGACGTACTTCTATATTCTCATGTTTTTATTACGTGTATGAGGGGGTCCACCCCTTCGTCAGTACCTCGCTCTTTATACTAAAGCTTAAATTTTGTCCCAATTTCTTGAGAATGACCCCTGAATCGCAAAAGTTGTAAAATAAATAGTTGAAATTTTTAAAATACTTTAGCGTAAAGAGCGAGGTATTAGGAGGAGGTGAGCCCATCATATGCCTAATAATTTCTGTTTGTTTTAAGTTTTAATTCTGCTCCTTACTTTCAGTTGAAAAAACTTTTTCATATTTATTTTTTCATTGTTTTTTTGTTTAAATAATGCTAGAAAATCCTGCACTCCCTTCATGGAAATTTTCTTCCCCATGATAAATTCCTCCAAAGAAATTTCCCCCAATGTATCCCCCTCTTCTCAACCCCTCTGCCTCCCCAACCGAAAAATCCCCCTGAAAACATCTGTACACAACATAAGCACTGGTCAAAGTTTGTAACTTGTAGCCCTCCCATGGGGACTGTGGGGGAGGAAGTCGTCCCCGAAGATAAAGCTATAAGGTTTTTCGACTATGCCGAATAAAATGGCTATCTCAGAATTTTGATCTTGTGACTTCAGGAAAATAATTAGCGTGGGAGGGTGCCTAGGTGCCCTCCAATTTTTTGGTCACCTAAAAAGGGCACTAGAACTTTTCATTTCCATTAAAATGAGCGCTCTCGCAAAATTCTAGGACCACTGGGTCGATACGATCACCCCTGGGAAAAAACAAAAAAACAAAAACAAACAAAAAAACAAACACACATCCATGATCGGCCTTCTGACAAAAAATACAAAATTCCACATGTTTGTAGATAGGAGCATGAAACTTCTACATTAGGGTTCTCTGATTCGCTGAATCTGATGGTGTGATTTTCGTTAAGATTCCATGACTTTTAGGGTTTGTTTCCGCCTATTTCCAAAAATACGGCAAATTTTCTCAGGCTCGTAACTTTTGATGGGTAAGCTTAAACTTGATGAAACTTATATATTTAAAATCAGCATTAAAGCGCGGTTCTTTCGATTTAGAGTTTTGGCTACTATTGAGCCGGGTCGCTCCTTACTACAGTTCGTTACCACGAACTGTTTGATAGCCACCACACTGTTGTTTTGATGCATTATAAAACCTGTTTTTCTGTGTGAATTCGGAGACAATTATCTTAGCCTGAGTGAGCATAGAGTTGGCTCGGTATTTAATATAATGCGTTTTGGGCGGTCTGCTTTAAATAATTCTCTGTTGTAGTGTCCGTAATTTTCTTTCTAAAGTATTATATTTTCATCATATTTTGGTATATTTTATAGGATTAACCTAACTTCACTTCTTAGGTGTGGTCGCTCTAATGCATACGTACCAAAGTTGTTTTTAGCATTGTTTTAAACACTGAACGTTCCACAGAAGGCTAAGAACCCCTCCCCCTAAAATACATAGATAATTGAATGATCAGACTGATTCAGTATTTACTTAGGGTCTCGATTAACATATCAATAACAGTAAATTTGAATGAAAGCGACAGCAATACCAATACTTAGGCCTGGCTAAAGAACAATGGAAGTGAACGCCCTTTTTTCTATGATTGTATGAAAAGGAAATATGAGACCTGACACCGGAACACTCCAAATAACATTCCAAAGCTTTAGTGATTGAATTACGCTAAAAAATTTCCTGTTTGCCGGATTTTTTTTTTAACATAACAAAAAGTGTAGAAAAAAAATCAATTAAATTGGACTCTTCGGCTTAATTGGCTCCCTTTTTTGGCTTTATTAATAAATATAATAATTAATTCATAAATTCATAAGAATAATAATAAAATTCATAATAATATAAAAATAAAAATAATAATAATAATAATAAATAATACACAAATAATAATAAAATTCATAATAATAAAATAGTAAATTCATACTAGGTGCTACTGCTATGTTAGTGTGGAATTTCCAACGATAGAGAAACAAAAATTTACTTTTAGAATATTTTTGGAAAGTTTGTTCTCTTAAATTGCTTTTTTTTCAATTTAAAAAGTTTTGAATTTTCAATTTTAATTTCGATTTAATTTAAAATTAGTTTCAAGTTTTTTTTTCAGTTTTAAATTTTAAAATCTTCTTTCGTTCTACTGGCTTAAAATGTCACACAAAAGAATCAATCAAATTTTAAATGACATCTTTTATTTATTCAATATAATTTAGAGACTATCCCAGTTATTATAGCAGTTTAATATACTTTAAAAGACAATCAGGATCTAAAACGATTTTCATCTAAACGATATTACAAGATTTTTTGAAAATGCATGGCCACTCTCTATTATATGAAATACATTTTAAAGTATTAATTCAGAAAGAATACTCTATTCAAGTTCAATCATAAATTTGCCATAAAGGGAGGGTCAGCCCTCCCCCTTCCAGTAAAGAAGACACAATGGGAATATTGTTGGAGACTTAGCCCCTCTCATCATTCCCGTAAAGAAATATATATGTTATAACATCTCGTATCAAAAATCTTGTAAATCTGTTTTAACATGATAGTACTTTGCCGGTCACTTTAATATGAAGTTCATTTTAAAGCATGAATTTAGAAAGAACAGTGTATTCAGGTACGACCATAAATTCACCATAAAGAAAGATTCAGTACCTCCCCTTCCCATAAAGGAGACTCAGGGGTAAGACTGGGAGGGGGGAGAATCAGGCCCCTGCCTCATTCCCTTAAAGAATACATTCCATCTACATGTGATACCGAATTTTAAATCTGTTTCAAGGAATTTATTCTTGGCCTCTCTTTTTTATATGAAGGAAGTTTTAAAGCATGAATTCGGAAAGGATAATTTATTTCAGTTCGACAGTAAATTTACCAGCCAGGAAGCATCGAGGACCGGACGGTGAATCCTTCATAAAATGTCACAGGAGTAATTTTGTCAGTCGTCCATGGACACATTAATTTTTTGATAGATCACAAACAGCATTGCTTTTTTGGCGAGCTCATTGCAATTTTTCTTCCATGCAATCAGTAGATGTTTCCTAGTGTCTTTGAAGCAGACAAATTCGGTCTTTCAAATTTGCAAACATGGATCCTAACTATTCTTATTAGGTCCCTGGGCGCTGTTTTACCGGCTCTTATATTGCAATATTTTTTATGTTATCTGGTATCTAATCAGGTGATATATATATATATATATATATATATATATATATATATATATATATATATATATATATATATATATATATATATATATATATATATATATATATATATATATATATATATATATATATATATATATATATATATATATATATATATATATATATGTTTATTTATTTTTTAAACTTAAGACCATATATATGTATATATATATATATATATATATATATATATATATATATATATATATATATATATATATATATATATATATATATATATATATATATATATATATATATATATATAACTACCCCAAGTACAAGTTCAGGTAAATTTAATCATGTTTATAGCTTCCTTGACCCCCCAAACAGACTCATTTTTTTTCTGAATATGGCTTTCATGAAAGATGAGGAGTTTATTCAAAATTGGCGTATGCTCTTACTGACTCGTAGCTAAGAGTCACAGGGGGGGAGGGTATGCTTGTCCATGGCACAACAAGAGTAAAAGGGTTATTTGAAAAACAATATCCTTGTTCTTTTACCTTTATAAAAATTTTATGATTTTTAATAAATATCCCTTATTAACGGGGGGGAGGGGGAATGACTTTGAACAGGGACCTGAAAAAGTCACCTGCACCTCTGTATCATTATTTTTAAATTTGAGCTATTAAAAAAAATAATTGTTTTAAATACCAACGTATATTATGTGTTCTTATTCGGTTAATTAGAATTACCTAATAATGCAATTATTTACAATTATTGATTAAATGTTAATTATTTTAAATTATTCAAAATGTTTTTAATAAGCTGTATTTCGACTGTATTTGCAGAAAATATTATCTGTTTTCCGTCCATATTAGTTTGAAGAAATATAACCACTTAATATGATAAGAATGGGATACCTGAGGGTATTTTTAGAATCAAGGATGGAAAAAAAATCAGGGGACACTGTCCCACCTCCCCCAATCGCCGCCACTGGCCATTCTTAGGATTTTTCTTGAATCCCTGAAACCCCAAAATAGGTTTCAAGACTTTCCAAAGAACCTATCGCTTACATATTTTTGCTGTTATTATAATCGATTGTGAACAAGATAAAAATAATGAAGCACGGAATATCTGAATGAGGAGGGCACCTCCGCATTAGGTCCCTCCGCAATATTACGCACCTCTAAGATCAAACTTCAAAATAAAAATAGAGGGCTCTATACTTTAACAATAATCAGCACCGTACCACAATCGCAGCCATTTTTTATAGGAGCATTTTTGTATTTGAGATTTCATTTAAACGGTTTACTTTCATTGAAATACAAAATAGTTCTTTTCTTATTTTTTTTTTTTTTTTTTTAGTTCCTGTACGTTTTTAGTATCATTATGTAGAGCTGTTTCGAATGTGAGTGGCTGCCACCTGTTTAATTGGGCGGCCTAACTAAAACAATTTAGTTCGGTAAAGCTGTTATGTATTGGAAACTGTTGTAATAAGTTATTGTTAAAAATCAATATAATAAACTAACTGCAAATTAGGCTACTAAAGACATTAAAATAGAAGTCCCCCTCCCTTCCTGGACCCATCCTAGGCTTATAATGTATCTGAAAATCCCGATTTTCTTAAGATTTTTATTTGGCTGTTTCAAAATGTGTAGTTCTTCGGCATTAAATATATTAGCAAAAATAGCTGGTTAAATTTTACAGTGCTAAATATTTTTAGTATAAACATATTTAATTTTAGTGCAATTTAAAATACCTAAGATTCTTCTCAAGTTCATTCATATGTGACAATCCTGGTTTGCTAAGGTTTTTTATGGTAGTATCAAATTTTTTTCAGTGTTGCCACGTTGAACCGTAAGAAATAAGCGAAACTAGTTATTCTATTTTGTGCGCTTTTCAACCGCAAAAATTCAGACACTAAAAATCTCTTTAATTATCTAAGACAACTACACATTCTAAGGAAAGACACAACATTTCTTTTTAATTGCCACCCGTTACTACCAAATATAAAAAAGTACACCAAATATAGAAGATAATTAGAAATAATAGAGTTCGGGCTAGTGTAAACAGATTTTTATCCCGCACAAATAGACTTGACTGTTAGTTAGTGTTTATGTTTTGCTTTAGATAGTGTGTACTCTTCTTCTCTTTTTTTTTCTTTTTGTAGTGTTTTTTTTTCTGTGAAATGTCTTTTTGTTTCTGTGAAATGTCTGTTTTTGGTTTAATCACGAAATAAAGTATCTATCTATCTATGTATACCTAGGTAGAGACGGTTCTGGTCTCTCTTATGTTAGGGGCAAAATTTAGTGCCCTCATCTCAAAAAATTTCTCTCAAAATGTCTCTCAAAAATTTTCCGGCCTTTAACACAATTTTCATTTAGTAAAAAAACTTGTATTTATTTAAATCTGACTATCATTTCTTATTATGAAAAATGATGTGGGAAAAAAGAAAATCTTGGATTAGAATTGCTTATTCTTACTGCCAACTTTGACACCTACCTTGTTTTAATAGAAATAAAAATTCAAAATTACAAAATGATAATAAATATCAAATTATTTATCCAAATTTTAAGGCCCTAAAATTTCTGCACCCGGGGCAGATGTCCTCTCTGCCCCCTTAAAACTGCCTCAATACGTATCTCGAACAATCAGATTTCACTTTCAGTGCCCTTACGAGAATGATCATAAATATAATGAACTATTAGCACTATTAGCACAAATAACTTTTAACTCCTTCATGTTTAACAGAGGAACCTTTTATTACAACAGGAAACATTTTGTGGGTTTGGAAATACAAGGGAAGTCAGGAAATGTTGATTATTTTGCTTGGACATGTTTGAAAAATACTTTTAATTATGGCCGAAATCCTTTCTAAATTGTCCACAGTAGTAAATATAGCAAGGAATTTTGTAAGTTCATTTTTTAGCTTTAACCCGAAGTTATTATACCTTAAGAAAATTTGTATGATTTCAGAAAAAACGGAAACACGGTTGAAAAGAGGTTAGGTTAGAAACATTAAAACGGAGAGTTAAAACCCCACATTTCCGAAACTGATGAACGCATGTATGTTTATTTGTTGTTGTTTTTTCTCCCTTTTTTTTTACCAGTGATGATCATGTCGAACAGGCGTTGATACCAGTTTCGTTTTAGAAAATCGGGAGAGGGCTGAATCGAAAGAAAGTTTAGCGCTCTAGTGCTATTCTTAGTCGCAAAATATTTTGCTTTTGAGTTTTGCTATTTTGTGCCAGTGGACAACAATTTTGGCCTGAATTCACCCAAAAGAGTATCGAATGAAGAGCCTTAGATTACCCATTGGCTTAGAAGTATTTAAACTCGCTTTTTACATCCTCCTAATTCCATAGGGTTGCAAAATCTCCATTCGGGCAATTTTTCTTGATTTGGAGGAATATATTTTGACTAATAGGATAAATTGAGGATTATCCCCTTTTATTACACTTACTCCTTTTACTATTTACTTTCCTAAGCAAAGGGGGGAAGGGTGGGGGATATCCCCAATGAAGATCATTTGTCCGGAGGAATCTTCTTGAAGAAATTTGAAACCTACGAACTCATTTTACCATTTTAGGCCCCATCCTTCTCGTATATGAATAACGATGCTTCTCGACTGCTAAAGTCCTTTAAAGAAACGTTTCAAAATGTTAGTCTCCTCCTTGGCCTCTAGAACGTATTGGAAAGCATAGTACTTGCAATAAGCAATTGATTATGTTTTATGTCTACCACTCAGGTTGTAACCTATAAGGGTCGTAGAATGTAAATGGTTGGGCTGTAGGCCGTGGGTTGCCATTCCGTAGCCTAAAAGAGTAAAAGGATTTATGATTGATCAGCAAAAACAATCCACCAATCAACAATTACTTTGTAGGGGTTGTCACATTTATCTCCCCACTGTCTTTTTGAACAACGGATCCCTGAGTTAAAAACCAGGTGAAATCCTTGTTCCAAGTTATTGGCTATTTCGCCATTTTTTTAACTGACATGGTGAATACTAGACATCTAAAACATGAAATTTAAATAAAAATCGTTAACCAGCGTTTTAGAGTGTTTGAATCAGGTCTGCAAAACCATAGGGAGCCCCGAGACAGGCGTGTCCGGTGGGATGGGGGGCGGGCCCTTAGTATCTTTCTGGTGCCATCATTCCGTTCCCCTCCCCAAAAATTCTGCTCTAGATCCGCCTTTGCCGAGACACATCTCGTACAATAAAATCCGAAATGATGCATCGTATAATTTCAGAAGCTCAGGTTCATAATTTCTTCTAAAAACTCTTTCCATCGTTGACTTTCCAGCATTTTCATGTAAGCTAAATGCTGAATTTGCATTCTCAAGAAACTTTATTGGGACCACTAGAATTTTGGCAAATTAATTTATTTCTTTGTTTTCCTCTCAATATTGCATTTGTGTCTAGAATTCCCAACAAATTTTATATAATGAGAAAATATGTCTTCGTTCTGTGGATGAATGATGACAGAATGCCAAAGATTATCCTTTTCGGCCAACCGTTTAGGGCTAAACGGAAAGCAGGTCATCTTCGGTTAAGGTGGGAGGCTGTCGTAAAAAAAAAAGAATTAAAGGGAAATGGGAACTTCATGGGAAGGTGTATAGAGGGAGGCTTTGAATAGATTGGAATGGAGGATGAGCATACGTAGCTGTGTTGGCCTCAGGCCGTTTGGTGCTATTCTTTGGCACCGTTTGGTGTTTATTCCGGCCGTTTGGTGCTATTCTATGACATCTATTCTTCACTTTTTTTGCTCTTTTGAGTAGCTGGTTCCAAGACTAAGAGTGTATTTCACTTGCTATCCTCCATCATTACTCACTAACATTGATTAATTAAAAAAAATATCGAGTTGCCTGTATCCCCACGCCCAATAAAAATGTGCATATATTTTTCCTGCCTACCTGCCTGGTCGAGAGTCTTGGAGAATTTAGTTTGAGTAAACTAGTTTCTTTTTTTCAGTAAACTAATTTCTTTTATTATTATTATTATTATTGGTAATTTGAAATAAAATTTTTAGTCTTGCCATTGGTGCAATAACTGTTTTGCAATGAGGTTTTTTTTTTAATGAAAGTCATTGTTAGTTTAATTATGTAAAGGAGTAACTTGTGAAACCATTTACACGTCAAATTTTGACACGCCTTTTGATATTTTCCATGCGATGGAATTTCATATCTCATCTGACTCACTATTCATAAGACGGGCTGACCATGCACTAAGAAATGAAATTAATTCCAAGGCATGACTTCTAACCTAAAAAATCCAAGGGGTCACTTACTTGATCCAGGCATGTACCCAGGATTCAGGTTTCATAGATTTCTCCACCCCCTCCCGACAATTTCAGCATTAGTTAAACTTTTTGTCTGCGATTTCTTATATTTTATGTGTAATTCACCCATTTGTCGATTCTTGAGGGCTAGCCCCTTTCACCCCCCCCCCTGAAGCGAACTAATTGTATGTGGCTTACGTGATTGTTTCTTACAAATCGAAGGCGTAAGGGCAAGAAAGTAGGGTAAAAGATTAAACCTAAAACCTTGGGCAGACGCTGGGCATACAGACAGAACGGTATGTCCCTAGAATACAAGCTACGTTTCAACAAGCTCAAGAGGCCTACTTTTACATTCTATACATAAACTGTTCAAAAGAAAACAGTTTACCTTTCCTAATTTAATAGCTAAATAAGATACTTTTATGAATATTTCCGTTAGAAATTATATTTTTAAATCATTTTTATTTTATAAGAGTAAATTTTTTGTTGCAAGATAATTCACTTAACATAACGAATTTTACATTTTAAATTATGGTCACCCAGGGTAAAAAATGGCGCTCATTTGAAACTGAGTTCTCCGCGTTTGAGACCCCAAATTTGTGATTGTGGGTTCTATTTGAAGTTGTAAATTTTAAATAAGGGGGTTTGTCTTGGATAAGGGGTTTGAGCTATATAAATATTTTTCTTGTATGTCACAAGAAGAATAGACTGTTCAAAAAGAGTGTCAGCGAGTTGGACTCAAGTTTAGCGCGTTTGTGACAATGGCATTGACGATTTAAAGAAATATTGAGTAGTGTGCAGCCTCCTCGGCCCTGTAAAATATTTTTTGTCTCATAATGATTTTTTGACGCTGTTTTGGAATATTTTTTCTATTCCTTGGTACTCGAGTTTGGTTTAGAGGTTATGAAGTCGGAATGGTTTGGTGAACGAATGGATGAAAGTTTTAAACCTATTGTCAAGTGCTCTCTCTGTGTTTAATTTATCAACAGTGAGTCTAAAATTTTGGCTGCACATCTGGAAGCCTTTCTCAACATGTAAAGAGGGGGGAACTCAAACAAACTAACACACAATAGAGACTAGTCCCGGGACGATTTGAGTTTCTTTGAGTTTCAACGGTTTCTTTGAGTTTCTTGTAAGAGTTCGGAATGAAGTCATTCAGCGCTAATTTGGAAGTATATGGTGGGTCTTCAAAAATGTATAATCTGATCACTGGCAACAAGCTTTGTATAGCGTACAACATTTTGGTATCAACCAAAAAAAAAGAAAAAACTTATAATGCTCCCCTTCAGTTGAAAAAAAATAGTTGCACCAAATTTGGGACTATTGAATGTTCGTATAAATTTTTGAGTCTGTTTCTGGAATTTTTGTGTATCCATTGTTGTGCAAATTGGAGGAGGTTCATCCTAAATTTTTGAGTCTGTTTCTGGGATTTACATCTTTATGTATTTACACAGTTACATCTATGTAAGGAGTGTATAACCCACTAAAAAAAGTAAACATTCGACTATTTCAATAGTGCCTTTTATGTATTTAATGTATGTTACTGGGTGGTTTGTAATGTGAGACATCTACTGGATAAATTCTGTGGAAATCAGATATACTTTCATTAGACTGTGAAAAGGGCCAGGAATTTTTGAATAGTCTCTTAATCATGTAATTTGATTACTTTGCGTCTGAAATACGTTTGATTTAACTTGCCATCAGTTTTGCTAGTTTGGTAACAGGACGATCATAAATAGAGAAAATCTAGAGCATTTCATCTTGGTCTTACTTTAATCAGAATAGCAAGTTTTCTCTGATTTATTTATTTTTTATTTTTTTTTTTTTAGGCTAGCCTTGGCCTAGTTAGCTTACCAAGAGATAAAATGTCTGGAGTTTTATAAATTAGAATAAAAAGTTCTGAAAACAAAAATAAAGTAAGACAAAATGGAACTTATTACTTTGACCCAATTTTTCACTGTAACTGGACGAAACCTCAAGTCAGAAAATTTTTCTCAGTTAAAAAGCATTTGCGAATCAATGAATAAAATACTTATGCAAGTTCACAAACTATGACATGGAAATGATACGTGTCACCAGATTTTTGTCTTTGTCGAGGGTTGACCTTCGAAAAGTATTTTTTTTTTCCGTCAAATACAACACCGAAAAGCGAGCTTAATTGAAGTAATTATTCTCCTTTTCTCCCTGAGAGTCGAACCAAGGAAGGATATTTGTGAAAAATTGAGTGTAATGAAGTCGTCCTGAAAACCTAGCACGCACTTTGGATTTTTTTTCAGTAAGATTGACACTTGGGGGGCCAAATAAAACAAAATACAGCAAAAAACAGTGGAGGATAAAAAACATAATAAATTATAAAGCAAACATAAACTGTTATTTCGGGGAGAAAGGGTTGTATCGGGCATCCTTTCTCTCCCTTGCGTATGTGCAAATTACAAATGATAAAAATGCAGATAAATAACCTTGTAACCATTTCGTTCTTTGTTCTTTTTGTATTGTTTGATAGGTATACAACCAAAATTATTTGGTTGTTAGTAGGAGGAGCTATATAGAATTTAGAGGAGGAGCTAACATTAGCGAATAAGTTTCATTGTCAGAAAAGTGTCTTTTTTTCAAGTAGGAAAATGTTTGTAGTTTTCTATTTTATTGCTTTAGGTAGCAGGCTGCCGATTCCCATTATTTCGTAAGGGTGTCTTTGAGCACACTAAATAAAAAAGCTAGATGAGAAAATACCGTATCAGTCGTAAATGAATAATGATATCTTTTAAATAGCTCTTTAATCAAGAGCGTAGCGAGGAAGTAGGCTTTAGGCTCCTATTAACTAACACACTTCAGCTTACTCGGGGCTATTAATCAATAAAGCTAATAGTAGTACTACAGCTAATCCACACCGCTATACAACTTGTTCTGAGTACCTGTACTGTAGCAGAATATTTCTTGAACTATGTTCTGAAAAATACCTTTGTTCGACGCTATGCACAAGATGGACGTACAAAAGGAATTTCGAATTTCTGAGTACTTTTTATCCAAACCATTCAATAAAATTGGCTTGTTTCATATTGTTCCACCCCTCAGCGAGCCCGTATCCAGGGGTATGGAAATTAGGGCATTTACCCCCCACCCCCGAAATGTTTGTCCGACTCATAAAAAAACAACAAAAATTAATATAAAAAAATTTTGATGTGTTTTTAAAGTTTTTATGACTCCTCCCCCAAAAAAATCCTGGATACTGCTCCGCCCCCCCCAGAATTTGTTATTATTGTCCTCCAAAAAAAAAAATTCAGCGGACATTCCTGTGTCTCGGTACGACTTGTCTTGATTATTTAATTTTACTAGTATTTGGCGTTCTACAAAAATTCCTGGCAGTACACTCATTTCAATGGGGTTGTACCATCAACACCGTTCGTTAATTCCTTCAAAAAAAAAATGCAGAAGATTTAGTGAAAGCACTTTTGGGATTATATCCACTTTTATACCCAAAAATTTTTTTATGAAAAGAAAAGAGAGGGGTTCAAAGTAACAAAAACAAATTTGAAGAAATGAAGATCAAGATCCACACACTGGAAAAATTAAGCGAATATTTTGGAACGTGTGAAACATAACAATACGAAGTTTACAAAATTATCAAATATAAACTGCAATTTATGCAAATTAATTGTAAGCTTCGTATTAAGCGCAAATTAATCAAAATAGCAAAGAAATAGGGGACGTGTCTGAAAACTATAGGCTATTGTGGGAAACCCACAACAATGAAGATATATCAGGGAGGACTACTGTGTACCCCCTCCCCCGCTATACACACCAGTCTCAGCAACACCTATTTTTACCTGTTTCAAATTTATTAAAAGTACGACAGTTTCAAGTTTTTAGTTAATTACCTGAACCCTGATGAGAAAATAGCATCTAAACCCTTTTGATAGTAGATCTTGCTAATTCCAGGTATATCTGATTAGTGTCAAAATTCCACAGATTGAAATCTGGCCTTAACGTTCCCCTAGATACCTGTGAACTAATGAAGATATCTGTGTTCATACATAGGCATAAATTCCGAACAGACGAGGAAAATTACAAGATAGGCGTTTTGCCGTATTTTAACTGCCTAATTATATCTGAAAATATCACGCCTACTCTCAACAAGAATAGTATATTAGCACGATGATTTCAATCATATAATGGTGCAGAAAGTTCTGCTTAATATGGTTTTTTTTAGACAAAAAATTTTGTTGGCTGGGAGGGGGCGTTCGTCAACAAATAAATCATAATAGCTTGAGTACGGAGGGGTATGTGGTTAAGTGTCTGTATAAAATCATTCCAAATCATTACCCAACTGTAATTTTATTTTTTTTAATTTAGAATGGTAAATTCGTGGGGCAACCTATTTGAGGGATTATGCAAATCTTTTGGCGCTCGACACATATGACAGAATCGTACCAGGAGTGGTACGAGAATGCGCAACGCGGCGGAGCTACACATAGTGTGTTGTTTACCACACTTGGCAGTGCAAATGGTGTTCTGAGATGTAGGTCAAGTGGGGGAAAGGGGATAATTTGGGCACTTAAACAGGATCTCCTTGGAGGAGAGGCAATTAGTTCTTTTCTTGTTCAATTGGTTATTGACATATATATTCTTATACTAGCTGTTGGGGTGGCGCTTCGCGCCACCCCAACACCTAGTTGGTGGGGGCGCTTCGCGCCCCCCCCAAGCCCCCCCGCGCGCGTAAGTCGCTACGCGCCATATTAGTTACGCGCCATTGTAGTTGTGTCCCTATGTCCCACCTGTGAATATAGATAGATATATATATATATATATATATATATATATATATATATATATATATATATATATATATATATATATATATATATATATATATATATATATATATATATATATATATATGTTTTTAACTACGTAAAACTTGCGAATATACAACATTCTTTGCTGTCCCATTGTCTGTGCATATAAATAGATTTTCAGGTTTACCGACTCTTGAACATGCAACATATAATGGTCCATGGGAAAACAATCCGTATTCAGATCTATACCTCATGATTCTAATGATTGCCCTTGAGCTTTGTTGATGGTGATTGCTAATCGACCATTCCCTGAGTCGCCATCGTCATTTATATATCCCCCTGTGCACCCCGGCGTCCCCTTTGTAGTTATGTCCCTGTGTCCCGGTCGTCATTTATATTCCCTGTGTCCCGGTCGTCATTTGTGTCCCGGTGTTCCAGTCTGTGATTTCTCTTTGAGTGTCCCGGGCGTCATTTATATTCCTTGTGTCCCGGTGTCCCGGTCGTCATTTATATCCCCCTGTGCCCCCCGGCGTCCCCATTGTAGTTGTGTCCCTGTGTCCCGGTCGTCATTTATATTCCCTGTGTCCCGGTCGTCATTTGTATCCCGGTGTCCCGGTCTGTATATACATTCGTTTTTTAGTTTTGTTTTTCTCCTTTATTTTTTTCCTTTTTTCTTTTTTTTCTTTTTTAGTTTATTTAGATTTTTAGATTTTTTAGTTTTTTTATTAGTTTTTAGTTTTTTTGTAGTTTTTACCATTTTTTTAGTTTTTTTAGTTTTTTTTTTTTACTTATGTCCTGGTCGTCATTTATACTCCCTGTGTCCCGGTCGTCATTTGTGTCTCGGTGCTTGTTGATTGCTAATTTATATTATATTTATATTTATATTTTTTATATTTATTAATATTTTTTTAGTTTTCTTTTTCTCTTATTTTTCGGTTTTTTCCTTTTTTTTAGTTTTTTCTTTTTTAGTTTTTAGTTTTTTTTTGTTTTTTACCTTTTTTTAGTTTTTTTAGTTTTTTTAGTTTTTTAGATTTTAGTTTTTTTATTAGTTTTTAGTTTTTTTTTTTAGTTTTTGCCTTTTTTTAGTTTTTTCAGTTTTTTTTAGTTTTTAGTTTTTTACCTTTTTTTAGTTTTTTTTAGTTTTTTAGCTTTTTTAGTTTTTTTTCTTTTTAGTTTTTTTTGTAGTTTTTACCTTTTTTAGTTTTTTTTCTTCTTTTGTATTAGTGTGAAATAATTCAGACGTCATATGCGGACAAACACGACGTCACTCGACAGACAGACAGACAGACATAACCCACAAACAACTTATTTTTATATATATTTATTCATATTTTTTTAGTTTTCTTTTTCTCTTTTATTTTTCAGTTTTTTCCTTTTTTTTAGTTTTTTTCTTTTTTAGTTTTTAGTTTTTTTTAGTTTTTTACCTTTTTTTAGTTTTTTTTAGTTTTTTTAGTTTTTTAGCTTTTTTAGTTTTTTTATTAGTTTTTATTTTTTTTGTAGTTTTTGCCTTTTTTTATTTTTTTCAGTTTTTTTTTAGTTATTAGATTTTTACCTTTTTTTAGTTTTTTTTTAGTTTTTTAGCTTTTTTAGTTGTTTTTTCTTTTTAGTTTTTTTTGTAGTTTTTACCTTTTTTAGTTTTTTTCTTCTTTTGTATTAGTGTGAAATAATTCAGACGTCATATGCGGACAAACATGACGTCACCTGATCCACAGATCCACAGATCCACACACAGACAACTTATTTTTATATATGTAGATGTGTATTTGGTTATTGACATATATATTCTTGGATAACAATGTTACCAGATACATGGTATGACGTAGCCCAACTATAAAAGCAGAAATGCTCCATTTTTGGAGGTTTTATGCCATTTCGAGGGAAAATTTGCGAAGGTGATATTATTGGAAAAGATCGCTTTTAATGATCTGCTGGTTCGCAAAACTCAATATGTAACCTACAAAAAATCCCCCAAATGGCGTAAACACGCCCCTCTTGTGATCTTGACAAAGATCGGCTTCGTCAGCCATATTATTGCCAGGGATGCGAACTAGACAAATTTATGCCAAAAGGACACATTTCCATGCACTGGGACACAATGATATAAAAGGGCAAAAAGTGACACATTTTAGAAATTTAGAAAATAAAAGGACGAAAATATTTTTTTCTTTTTGTTTTTTGAACATACAGGTTTTGTCAGAGACATCGTAAGTAAAGGGTTTTCTCCAAAGTAAGGGATTTACATGCTCATATGAATTTCCTGCTTTCAAACTCAGTTATTTTATATTAATTTTTTATATGGTTTTTTCGTTATCATTATGTTGCCCCTTTGAAAGAGGTTTACAAAGCACCTTTGGTAAATAACACAACTGCGAAAAAATAATAACATCTAGTTTTTGAGATTTCAAGATGGACACATTTTAGCTAAAAATTACAAATTTCTGGATGCTCAAGGGACACATTCATGGACCAAAAAGTTGGCGACCCTGATTATTGCGCAGTTTGAAATCTCCTGTTGGGATGGCGCATCAACATATTTCGTCGCTCTTCTGATGTTTTGCTTGTTTTGAGTATCTGATTATATACAGATAAATGGAATTTCTATGTAGGCTGATTTTAATCTCAATTTGATCAGCTTTTCTCCATTGTCACCCCTTTAACACTTTTAGCTGTCCACAGCCTGTAATGGATTAAGCGGAATATCATTAGGACCGCGTAAGATACTGTCATTAGCATAACAAGATACGAACTGTCTGACACACCAGACATAAACGGAACCGTATCCTTAGCTGATTTTCAGCGCTTTTCTGTTTTATTTAATGGAAGTGGCCCCTTATTGTTTTATTCTGCGTGACCCTTGTCAGTAATTTCGCACAACTTTTGTATTTCCAATGACCAAACGTCAACAGCCTAGCGCCAGCTCGAGCATCGCTGCTAAGTTTGTCAACCTCTCGGTTGATGGTTACCAGATGATGATAACTGTATTGTATGATTTTATGACTACCTTAGAGAGTAGCAAGAGATAAAATAAAGCTCACAAAGTCTACATGATCTTCAGCAAGCCAGTGAAAGAACATGAGAAAAAGCAAAACCGTGAAGACCGACACAAAGCGAAAGCTGAAATCATACTTTGACACGGTAAAGGCCAGACATATTTCTGTTACAACATACCATGATCCATCTACCACATGCTAGAAAAAATTGCAAATTTAGGCTAAGTCAATATTCAAACTGTTTAAAAAAAAGAAAATTTTAACTGTATTTTTCCAAGACTTGTTTAAAATCTCTTATCAAATAAAAATTATCGAATTTTTGTCTTCGACAATTCTAACTTTTTGAAAAATCTTCGGTTGATGGGAGACAACTTCGCCAGTACCGAAAGTAGCTTCTGGGCACTACAGCTAACAGCTGTAACAGTCTGGGTGTAATACCTAACTAGCTGTTATAAATTTCATTTTAAAAAGGTGGGGGATTTCTTGAAAAATAACTTGTGGAAACTTTCTAGGGATGAAAGAATTTCATTAGCCATTACCCTCGTAAAAATAAACCGAGCTAAATATCAGCAAACTTGTGTATTATCAAGCTCAAATACAGAAACGATTCACAATTCTTATACACATTCTACGAGACAGTCCGATATAATTCGTCGTCCGCTTACTATTACTCGTAGATCTCAATTCTCTATTCGGCATCTAGGACCCCATGCATGGAATTGTTTACCTACGACTTTGAGAAACTTGGATAGCTTTCTTGAATTTCTGCAGGAATTAAAGCTATTTTGCCTTAATATTTATGGTTTTGATAGTTGAGTGGACCTCAAGTGGAGCCAAGATGTTGGTTTTGATTTTGGCGATACTGGTAAAGTGGTTTTAGTTTCTTTTTGTTTTGTCTCTTTTGAAGTGTAAATCCGTTTCGATTGAAATGCAGGGTAATTGATTTTTTCTTCTTCTTCTTTCTTTCTTTTTTCTTTTCCTTTTCTTTTCTTTTTATTTTTTCTTCTTTTTCGTATTGTTTTATATGTATGTGTATTGGGGTTGTAAGCCCAAACAAGCTTTGCTTCGGGCCATTTGCTTGTTTTGTTGTGTTATTTATATTAATAAACCCATCTTTCTCTCTCTCTCTCTCTCTAGTAATAATTGTGCACATGATTAAATTTTAAATCTTTTATTTTCAACCATATATTGAATGAACTTTATCCTAAAGAAAATTATCCTAAAGCAAAGGCTATGAGAGCATGGAATCAAATGGGGAAGTAAAATTCTCTTATAGTTAGATTATACAGATGATTTGAGTGCCCTAAATAAAAATTTTAGCAAAAATTGGATAAAAATTTTAACAAAGTGAATGATTCTTTGAAGTTTTGAGACAAAAATTTAGCAAAAATTAGATAAAAATTTTTGCAAAGTGAATGATTTTTGGAAGTTTGAGTGATTTTGGACGACCAGAGGTAGCCTAAGAAAAATAGCATATTTAACCAAGATCTAAGAAGTGGAAAGGTCAAGGCCCAGAGTGTTTGGGAAAACAGAAAATAAGTCTGCGAACCAAGATTAGAATATTGAAAGCTGCAATGACGACAGTGGTCAAGAATAGTTTTGAAATAGTGGGACTCTGAAAGACGGAGGGACATTGTCCAATGCTGTACAAAGAAATTGTCTACTGATATTTTTAGGAGTCCGTTTGATTGACCGTATTTCAAATAACAAGGAGCACAAAAAAGTGTCTCGATTTCGCTTTCTGTGGCTATAGATAAAAATTCTGTGATTGCTAAAGTTTGTTATTTGTCGCCATTTGGGGCCAAATAAGAAGCAGGTCGTCCCCAAATAAGGTACTTTGAGATCACAAGGAAGGACTTAAAGGAAATTGTAACTTCATGACATGGGGGGGGGGGTAACGAGTGGAGCTTCGGATAGATTAGGGTGGAAGAGGAAATTTTGTAGCCGCGTTGGCATAGGGTGACTTTGTGTTGCCGGGACTTTCTAGTTTTTTTTTTTTTTTTTTTTTTTTTTTTTTTTTTTTTTTTTTTTTTTTTTTTTACAGTCGATTTGCAAAGGAAGTGGTATTTTCAACTATCCATCATTCTGATCACTTCCATACCCCTATGGAATATTTTCCAGGAAACGTTATTTCGTGGAAATAACATTCTGTTCGATTAGAATGCTAAGCAATTTTGTAATTTTTTGAATTTTTGTTGTTTTACAGAAAGACTGTCCCATCCAGTTTTTGCCCTTGACTTAACCAGAACTACTTTCTACTTATAGCAACCGCTGCCATCGTAACTGTGTCCCCCCACTCCCATAAATTCTTTTATGGGAGTGTAGGATAAATTCTTTTATCACTTGTTTCTTTTAATTACACCTAGGGTAGATTACGCCAAAAATAATATTAAGTCTTATTTGTAAAATACACTGCCTAAACTTTACCTTCTTCTCTCATACGTATTCTCGTACAATGCACTATAGGCATAATTGTCAGAGTTAGTTTCAAGGGGCCTGCAATGTGGGGAAGGGCTCGAATGAAAGGGGGAAATATACAAATAATACAAATGATATATACAAATATACAAATGATAGAAAACAAAGGAAATAATTAAGGAAATAATAGAACCCTCATGAATTTGAAAGGCCACAAACCCAAGGTTAGTGCCCCCTATATGGAAATTTCAACAACGCCCATGATCGGCATAATTGAACAGAATACAAATAAAAGCATCGTGTTTTTTATTGACTTAAGTGCCCACGGCTGAAGGGGAGGAAATATAATACTCATAAATGTTAAGAATATATTCATTTTAGAAGTGAATATAACACATTCCCCTCCCCTACGAACGTTTCCGCTATACCACATTTTATCAGCTTGACTGACAGATTAAATGCAAAAGTACTCTTCCTCCTTAAGAGATTGGAGTACCCAGACCTGGGGGAGTGGAAATGTAATCCTCATAAATGCCTTAACATCATGTTCAAATTAAAATGTGATTATATATTATAACATATTTTTGGTCGGATCTTTCATCCTTGATGAGCTGGCCTCTTGCAAAATGGCTATACTTACATCCCGGCTATATTTCTGTTTAAAAAAAAAATATACAAATTTTAATGTAGCTAATTAAAAACTGTAATATACGCAGGGCCGGAGCCAGGCCTTTTTTGCGTGGAGGATGGGGGGTGGGTTAAAAAAAAACTTTAAAAACGCATTAACTATTTGTTTATATGCATATTTCGTTTTTACGAGTTGAACAAAGATTTCGGCGGGGGGGGGTAAAACATTCTGAATACGTCGATGAATGCACATCTTAAATCTTTTTTTCGGTACTTAAGAATGATACGACAAACACTTGAGAAGTGAAATTTAGTTAATGCTAATGTAATACACCTAAGTGAAATAAAAATATAATAGTTTAGAAAGAAATTATGGCTGTATAGTTGCAGCGGGTGGGTATAGCATAGCATATATTAAATATGTAACCTAAATAAACCTATTCTAACCTAACGAAAATACCAACTAAGTATTTAATCAAAACACAGCTATCCATGGTCAGACACTATATTCTATCATCTATCACTATATATTGGAAACTAACTGGGAAAAACCGGTAATGTCTCGAGTGTTTCTCGTATACGTTAGTACCCCTTTTTTTTAACTTTTTCGTCCCCTCCCCCTCTTTTAACATCCTCTTGGGTTATCAACTGTCTATTAGTATTTCTTGTCCGACGCTTAATGTACTACTTGCTTCTGCACTATTTATGTTTGATTAATTATTAATATTTGAAACACGAGTACTTTTCTCTGTGCTCCGACGGCGGTCCTTACCAATCATGTGAACGCTTATTTCACTGGCACAGTTGTAAAATACCTTTCGCTGAGTGTACACTGATTTACAAAAAATGATTTAAATGAATGGAAATAAAATATTATTAAAAAATGCTTTCATACAATGGTATCGACCACGTGTTATCCAGTTTTGATATGGATAACATTATCCCATGTGATTTTCTGTGTAAAAGGGAATTGCTTGACTTTTCCGGCGTGTTTGTATGATGTGACAACAGTGTCTTATCGCCCGAGACCCTTAGGATTGTCTCCAGGGCCGCCAGCTGTTGTTGGTAAAGCGAAAAGTAAAAAACAAAGTGGATATTTTCAATATACAAAGGAGCATTATAACAAATGGATAGGATTGAAAAAAGGTAAATAAGTTCATAGCTTTTCGTATGTATATATATATCAGTTTTTAAAAGGGTTTATAAGATTAATTTTTTTTTGGGGGGGGGGCCTGGTCTCTTCTCCAAAATTAACGATTTTCGTGATGCTTCTCGTATACTTATAAAATATTCATATAAACTGCCTCCATTTTGCTACCTCAATAATTTCCTTGATCCGCTCATTAAAATAGACTCTGGGTTCCAGTTCAGGGGGGTTATCACAGGTAACGCTAACTTGCTGTTTTCTTACGACTTCACACGTTAATAAGCTCCTCTCCAAATAATAAATCCCCTCTAAATACGACGTCAATGATCCATGTGATCCGACGTCAATGATATCCCCTCCATGACCATTGAAATAAGTTTTGAGTTGCAGCTCATGGTGTTTTGTTAGGCATTTACATGTAAATTAAATAAAAAAAAAACAAGTTTTTTTTAAATGAAAGTAAGGAGCGACATTAAAACTTAAGACGAACAGAAATTACTCCGTATATGAAAGGGGCTTTTCCTCCTCGACACCCCGCTCCTTACGCTAAAGTTTTTTATTGTTTTAAAAAGTAGAGTTGCGAGAAAGAATCAAACTTTAGCACAAGGAGCGGGATGTCGAGGAGGAAAAGCCCCTTTCATATACGGAGTAATTTCTGTTCGTTTTAAGTTTTAATGTCGCTCCTTACTTTCATTTAAAAAAACTTATTTTTTTTATATTTAATTTCTGAAAGTTTTTGAATTAATGCATGTCTGATTTTGGCTCTCCGTACATAAATTACTAAAATGAAATTTGCATATTAATTCTTTTTTTGGCTAAATGGCTTTCTCTTAGTTTTGATCAGACGATTTTGAGAAATAAGGGGTGGGGAAGGAGGTCTAGTTGCCCTCCAATTTTTCGGTTACTCAAAAAGGCAACTAGATCTTTTAATTTTTAACGAACGTTTTTATTAGTAAAAAAAAAAGGTAACTGAAGAATTAACTTACGTAACAAACGTACATAACTTACGTAACTTACGTTACGTTTTATCCCAATTCTTTAAGAATGACCCCTGAATCAGAAAGGCCGTAGAATAAATAGTTGAAATTATTTAAAAATTTTTTAGCATAAAGAGCGAAGTATTTATCTCCTCCTAAATACCTCGCTCTTTATGCTAAAGTATTTTTAGAACCCTTCATATGCGTAATAATCTCTGTTCGTTTTAAGTTTTAATGCTTCTCCTTACTTTCAATTGAAAAAACTTTTTCATGTTTATATTTTCATTGTTTTTTTTATAGTAATGCTAGAAAGTCCTGTGCCCTTTTCATTGAATTTCTCTTCCCCCATGAAACACTCCTCCAAGGAAAGATCCTCCCATATAGCCCCCTCCCCTGAACCCCACACCCAAACCAAAAAAATCCCCCTGATAACGTCGGTACACTTCCCAGTAACCATTACTGTATGTAAACATTGGTCAAAGTTTGTAACTTGCAGCCCCTCCCCCAGGGACTGTGGGGGGTAAGTCATCCCCAAAGACATAGTTATTATGGTTTTCGACTATGCGGAACAAAATGGCTATCTCAAAATTTTGATCCGTTGACTTTGGGAAAAAAATGAGCGTGGGAGGGGGCCTAGGTGCCCTCCAATTTTTTTGGTCACTTAAAAAGGGCACTAGAACTTTTCATTTCCGTTAGAATGAGCCCTCTTGCAACACTCTAGGACCACTTGGTCGATACGATGACCCCTGGGGGAAAAAAAAACAAAAACAAAAAAACAAATAAACACGCACCCGTGATTTGTCTTCTGGCAAAAAATACGAAATTCCACATTTTTGTAGATTGGACCTTGGAATTTTTTCTATAGGGTTCTCTGATACGCTGAATGCGATGGTGTAATTTTCGGTAAGATCCTATGACTTTTAGGGGGTGTTACCCCCTATTTTCCAAAATAAGGCAAATTTTCTCATGCTCGTAACTTTTGATGACAAAGACTAAATTTGATGAATTTTATATATTTAAAATCAGCATAAAAATCTGATTCTTTTGATATATCTTTTAGTATCGAAATTCCATTTTTTAGAGTTTCGTTTACTATTGAGCCGGGTCGCTCCTTACTACAGTTCGTTACCACGAACTGTTTGATAAGCTCTTCACCGAATATGAAGTCTCCATTAAAACATGACGCCTGAAATTAATAAAAAACGATTGAATTCATTCTTTTCTTTTTTTCCATTATTTTTAAGGTTATATACAGGACAGGAAAAAATAGAAATAAAAAAAAATAGGAAAAAAAAGAAATGCAGCAGTAGATTCTCCTTTCGACACTGTTTCCAAAATGTAATAGTCGCTGCCATTATAATCGTGTCCCAGCCCCCTCCTCTTCATACTGCTACAACTAACAACAAATCACTGCAGCACCAAGCCGCCTGAGGCCAACACTGCTACTTACGCTCCTCCTCCATCCCACTTTATTTAAAACATTACCCTTTACACCCTTCCAAAAAGTTCACATTATCCTTAGATCTTTCTTTGCGACAAGCCACCCTCCCAGGCCCCCTCCAACCGGAATAATATATAGCCCTAGATTATAAACATAAGTTTACTAATTTTGTGGATTCTCCGTTATTTCAGCGCTTATATCTCATTAATAGCTTCTTCATAATAGGCCTACCAAATAAATTGACAAAAAAAAATTAAAATTTTGAATCCTTTAGAGCCGTATAAACTAGGATTTTGAATCCGAGCCATAACCGTTTTTCAACTTTAAGAAAGTAGTTCTACAAATCTTTCAAACCTTATAAATCAAGATTAATCAAAGGTATGAGGCAAAGTGATGTCAAGGATTTTTGTTCTGTAAGTTGTTTTTGTGTGTGTGTGGGGGGGGGGTTACAAAGAGAACTTTACAAAACCCAGCAAAAATTTGGTTATATGTGGGCCTATTTTCGCTACTTTTTTACGAATCAGACGAAATTTCGGGGGTTTGGGTCAAACAGGGTAAGCCACATACCCCTTTGGATGTGGTTCTAGTATGAGGCTCAAAACATGTTTTTCGGGCCTCAATTGGGTACTTATGTATTATAGCGCCAAAACTCAAGTGCTTCATTAAGTAGAACCTAATTTGAACCTGTGTCCCTGACGCTCAATCCTAATGAAATGTCACAGAATATGATGAAAATATAATACTTTATTAACAAAATTGTGGAAACTACGGAAGAAGCTTATAGAATTTAGGCTACCCAGAATATATTGTTGTCATTAAGAATCGTGTTTATAGGATCTCTGCCTTTTGACCTTACTGCCACACGCCACATATACTCCACTAGATATGATTTCAGATGATGGTGGGCTGTACCTTGCTGCTGTTTATTTCTCGATTTTGCGGAACCTTATATTTCCTCCGTTTTATTTCTCTATCAATATATATGGCAAACTAAATGAATTTCATACATGGTCGTAAAAATCGGTTTTACTTCGGTTCCACTTAAATGAAGCACTTGGTGTTGGTGGTATAATACATATGTAACCTCATTTGTACTGTAGATCTATTTATAAAAGTTGCATCGCTATAACTGTTTGAAACAAATTTTGTCAAAGTTTATCAAAGGTTTCTGCACTTTGAAAGTTGGAGGGGATAATGGCAGCTGCTTCTAAAGAAACTTCCAGGACGTAACCCAGACCTTGGACCTATTTTGGCAGTTTCATTTAACTCGTTTCCAAGATAGCAACTCCCCATCATCAGAATTTTACCTTTTTAACACCGAAAATTATCTAGCATACAACGGCAAGGAATTTAATTTGGTTAGCCAAGTGACTATGAAGTGGCTTTTCTTAATCAGTGTGGCTTTTTGGTGGCTTTTTTTAAAATCTCTGTAGTGACTTTTCTGAAATTTGGTTACCAAAAAAGTACTCTTTTCCTAATCAAATTCAAAAGATCTGCTCAAGGGAACCATGAAAATGAGCGTTAACCTAGAAAAATGCCCTTGTGTTAAAATGCCCTCGTGGTGACTCAAAACTGTTGTTTTAGTGATTCAATACAGCGATTCAGGTTGTTTTAGCCTTCTTTTTTAGTGTGATAAACCATGAAGTCTGTAAAACAATCAACAGTGAAAGTTGAAAAGGGAAGATGCATTGAGACAGTAGAAAATTTATTTTTGACTCTGTTGAATGTGCATTTCAAGAGTATAACCTTAACTAAAACTTTAAATGGAATTTACCAAATGTATTTCACAAAATTGCGTTTAATTTTCCTTCAATAAATTGTTTCTTGTTTTTGTATTAATTGTGCCTTTTAGAGAATGGCCATATAGTTTGAAATAAAAGGTTTGGCTAAAATATGAAAATACAAAAGTAAGCGCGTAATCAGTTCGGCTTTAGAACAGCCCATAGCTCTTGCTGTAAATATACTTTAAAGTATATCTGGCTCAATAGTCAGATATGTTGCTCAGCAACATTATATTGCTCAAATTTTTGTTTGTTGTGTAATTAGCTAAAATCTTAGAGCTAACTAGTCATATATGCCGCTCAGCAACTTTATATTGCTCTTCAATATTATGCTGCTCATATTTTTGTTTGTTGCAGAATTAAAGTACCAGAATCTCTTAGCTCAATAGTCAAATATGTTGCTCAGCAATATCATATTGTTCAGACACTAGTCTCACTAGTCAGATATGTTGCTCAGCAACATTATATTGCCTGAATGTTGTTGTTGTTGTGTAATTGGCTAAAATCTTAGAGCTAACTAGTCAGATATGTTGCTCAGCAACTTTATATCGCTCAGCAATATTACGTTGCTCAGATTTTTGTTTGCTGCAGAATTAAAGTGCCAGAATCTTTGAGCTCAATAGTCAGATATGTTGCTCAGCAATATCATGTCTCTCAGATATCACTAGTCTCACTAGTCAGATATGTTGCTCAGCAACATTATATTGCCTGAATGTTGTTGTTGTTGTGTAATTGGCTAAAATCTTAGAGCTAACTAGTCAGATATGTTGCTCAGCAACATTATATCGCTCAGCAACATTATATTGCTCAAATTTTTGTTTGTTGTGTAATTAGCTAAAATCTTAGAGCTAACTAATCATATATGCTGCTCAGCAACTTTATATTGCTCTTCGATATTATGTTGCTCAGATTTTTGTTTGTTGCAGAATTAAAGTGCCAGAATCTATTAGCTCAATAGTCAAATATGTTGCTCAGCAATATCATATTGCTCAGACACTGGTCTCACTAGTCAGATATGTTGCTCAGCAACATTATATTGCCTGTTTTGTTGTTGTTGTGTAATTGGCTAAAATCTTAGTGCTAACTAGTCAGAACTTTACATTGCTCAGCAATGTTACGTTGCTCAGATTTTTGTTTGCTGCAGAATTAAAGTGCCAGAATCTTTGAGCTCAATAGTCAGATATGTTGCTCAGCAATATCATGTCTCTCAGATATCACTAGTCTCACTAGTCAGATATGTTGCTTAGCAACATTATATTGCTCAGTTTTTTTTTGCTTTTGCGTAATTAGAGGTAACTAGTCAGATATGTTGCTCAGCAACTTTATATTGCTCAGCAATATTATTTTGCTCAGATTTTTGTTCGTTGCAGAATTAAAGTGCCAGAATCTTAGAGCTCACTAGTCTCAGTGAAAAATCTTCTAATTCACATTCATTTTTCTGCCAAATAGAGCATTGAACGGTCCTTAGCCTGCTCAGCAGACTCCTTAGACCACTTTTCTGAGCACAAAAGACTTTTATTTCAATAGCCTGAGAAGTAAGATCACAGTTCTCAAATTGTCAAAAAGTCTTGGCTAACTGATTAGGCAAAAAACGGGCTTTTTGTTTCGCTGTAATTGGCGTAGTATTGGACACATCATTTAGCTATTGATCATGGATTGTTGATTTTAGCCTTGCTATAATTTGTCTAGACACTTGGCAATAATATTAATTTACTTTTGTCAAAATTACTTTTACTTACGCGCTTCCTCAGTACATTTGTATTCCTCAGTACATTATATTATAGTCAATTATAGACTTAATTAGTTATAAGCTCACAAGTATAAACTTAATGATTCCCCCTAGGCTTTCTTTCCAGTGGGACCAGTAGAGAGGAGATGGGCAAGGACCGTTCAATGTTGATTTTAAATATATAAGTTTCATCAAATTTAGTCTTTTTCATCAAAAGTTACGAGCCTGAGAAAATTTGCCTTATTTTAGAAAATAGGGCGAAACATCCCCTAAAAGTCATATGATCTTAACGAAAATCACACCATCACATTCAGCGTATTGGAGAACCCTATAGAAAAAATTTCAAGGTCCAATCTACAAAAATGTGGAATTCCGTATTTTTTTGCCAGAAGACCGATCACGGGTGCGTGTTTATTTGTTTTTTTTTTCCAGGGGTTATCGTATCGACCAAGTGGTCCTAGAGTGTTGCAAGAGGGCTCATTCTAACAGAAATGAAAAGTTCTAGTGCTCTTTTTAAGTGACAAAAAAAATTGGAGGGCACCTAGGCCACCTCCCACGCTCATTTTTACCCAAAGTCAACAGATCAAAATTTTTGATCTGTTGCAATTTTGTTCCTCATAGTCGAAATCCATAATAACTATGTCTTTGGGGATGACTTACTCCCCCACATTTCCTGGGGGAGGGGCTGCAAGTTACAAACTTTGACCAATGTTTACATACAGTAATGGTTATTGGGAAGTGTACCGACGTTTTCAGGGGGATTTTTTTGGTTAGGGTGTGGGGTTGATGGGAGGGGGCTATGTGGGAGGATCTTTCCTCGGAGGAATTTTTCATGGGGGAAGAGAAATTCAATGAAAAGGCACAGGATTTTCTAGCATTACTATTAAAAAAACAAACAATGAAAATATAAACATGAAAAAGTTTTTTCAATTGAAAGTAAGGAGTAGCATTAAAACTTAAAACGAACAGAGATTATTACGCATATGAGGGGTTCTAAAAATACTTTAGCATAAAGAGCAAGGTATTTAGGAGGAGATTAATACTTCGCTCTTTATGCTAAAGTATTTTTAGTAATTTCAACTATTTATTCTGCGGCCTTTCTGATTCAGGGGTCATTCTTAAAGAATTGGGACAAAACTTAGATTTAGTGTGAAGAGCGAGGTATTAACGAGGGGACAAACCCCCTCATATATATAATTAAAAATATAAAATATAAAAGTTTGTTACGTAAGTTAATTCTTAAGTTACGTATATTTTTTACTAATAAAAACGTTCGTTAAAAATTAAAAGTTCTCGTGGTTTTTTTAAGTAACCGGAAAATTGGAGGGAAACTAGGCCTCCTTCCCCACCTCTTACTGATCAAAACTAAGAGAAAGCCATTAAGCCAAAAAAAGAATTAATGTGCAAATTTCATTTTAATAATTTATGTATGGAGAGCCGAAATCAAACATGCATTAATTCAAAAACGTTCAGAAATTAAATAAAAAAAACTAGTTTTTTTTTAACTGAAAGTAAGGAGCGTAATTTAAACTTAAAACGAACAGAAATTACTCCGTATATGAAATGGGTTGTCCCCTCCGTAATCCCTCGCTCTTTAAGCTAAGGTTTGACTCTTTGCCACAATTCTAGTTTTTAAAACAATCAAAAACTTTAGCGTAAAGAGTGAGGGATTGCGGTGGGGACAACCCATTTCATATACGGAGTTTCTGTTCGTTTTAAGTTGTAATGACGTTAACCTTACTTTCAGTTAAAAAAACTAGTTTTTTTTCTATTTATTTTCTAGTTATTTGTAAGATCATAACATTGTTTCTGATCGGACTTAGTGAGCTTTTTGTAGGTTGCCAATTTTGAATATTCAATTTTGTGCCTTTATCTAGTTTACCAACAATTAAAAAAAAAAAAAAAAAAAATCTAAAATGAAGAGAGAATATGAAGGTTTAATCCGACCAGTAATATCTTACTATGGACTAGTTTTTGTATATATTGTTTTTATGGCACTTGGTATTAACCAAGTGACATATAGCAATCGCAAATTCCCGATTTGACCATCTGGGGGGGGGGAGTGGAGGGCATATTAATTCGGAAAAAATAGAAAAAATGTAGTATTTTTAACTTATGAGCGGGTAATGAAATCTTAATTAAATTTGATGTTTGGAATGATATTGTGTCTCAGAGCTCTTATTTTAAATCCCGACCGAATCTGATGACATTGGGGGGAGTTGGAGGGGGAAACCTAAAATCTTGGAAAACACTTAGAGTGGAGGGATCGGGATGAAACTTGATGGGAAAAACAAGCACAAGTCCCAGATACATGATTGACATAATCGGAACGGATCCGCTCTCTTTGGGGTAGTTGGGGGGGGGTAATTCTGAAAATTTCGAAAAAATTAGGTATTTTTAACTTTCGAACGGGTGATCGGATCTCAATGAAATTTGATGTTTAGAAGGATATCGTGTCTCAGAGCTCTTATTTTAAATCCCGACCGGATCTGGTGACATGGGGGGGGGGGGAAGGGGAAACCTAAAACTGGGAAAAAACTTAGAGTGGAGGGATCGGGATGAAGCTTGGTGGGAAAAACAAACACACGTCCTAGATACATGATGGACATAAACGGAACGGATCTGCTCTGTTTCGGGTAGTTGGGGGGGGGGGGTATTTCTGAAAATTAGAAAAAAAATGACGTATTTTTAACTTACGAACGGATGATCAGATCTCAATGAAATTTGATATTTAGAAGGATATCGTGTCTCAGAGCTTTTAATTTAAATCCCGACCGGATCTGGTGACATTGGGGTGGGGAGTTGGGAGGGGGAAACCTAAAACTTGGAAAACACTTAGAGTGGAGGGATCGGGATGAAACTTGGTGGGAAAAATAAGCACAAGTCCTAGATACATGATTGACATAAACGGAACAGATCCGCTCTCTTTGGCGTAGTTAGGGGAGGGGTTAATTCTGAAAAATTAGAAAAAATGAGGTATTTTCAACTTAGGAACGGGCGATCGGATCTTAATGAAATTTTATATTTAGAAGGATATCGTGTCTCAAAGCTCTTATTTTAAATCCTGACCGGATCTGGCGACATTGGGGGAAATTTGGGGTGGGGGAACCTAAATTCATGGAAAACGCTTAGATTGGAGGGATCGGGATGAAACTTGGTGGGAAAAATAAGCAGAAGTCTTACATACGTGATTTACATAATCGGAACGGGTCCACTCTATTGGGGGGGGGGATTAATTCTGAAAAATAAGAAAAAGTGACGTATTTTTAACTTATGTAGGAATGATCGGATCTTCATGAAACTTCATATTTAGAAGGACCTCGTAACTCAGATCTCTTATTTTAAATCTCAACCGGATCAAGCGTAATTGGGGGGGGGCAGTTGGGGGGGACCGGAAATCTTAGAAAATACTTAAAGCGGTGAGATCAGGATGAAACTGGATGGGAAGAATAGAAACCTGTCTAAGATACGTGACTGACATAACCTGACCGGGTCTGCTCTCTTTGGTGGAAGTGGGGGGGGGGTAATTTTGAAAATTGAGGTATTTGTAACTTACGAAAGGGTGACCAGATCTTAATGAAATTTGATATTTAGAAGGATCTTTTGCTTTAAAGTTCTAATTTTAACTTCCGACCAGATCCTGTGACATTGGGGGGAGTTGGAGGGGGAAACCGGAATTTATAAAAAACGTGAAAATTGGGGTATGTTTATCTTACGAATAGATGATCGAATCTTAGTGAAATTTGATTTTTAGAAGGAATTCATGTCTCAGAGCTCTTATTTCAAATCCCGACCAGATCTTTTGACATTGGGGGGAGTTGGAGGGGGAAATCTTGGAAAAATACTTGGCGTGGAGGAATCGGGATGAAGCTTGGTGGATAGAATAAACAAATGTCCTCGATACGTGATTGACAGAATCTTACTGGATTCGCTCTCTTTCGGGGAGTTGGGGGGAGGGGTTCAGTGATTTGGCGAGTTTGGTGCTTCTGGACGTGCTAGGACGATGAAAATTGGTAGGCGTGTCAGGGAGCTGCACAATTTGACTTGATAAAGTCTTTTTCCCAGATTCGACCACCTGGGGGGCTAAAGGGAGAGGAAAAACTAGAAAAAATTAAGTATTTATAACTTACGAGTGGTGATCGGATCTTAATGAATTTTGATATTTAGAAGGACATCGTGACTCAGAGCTCTTATTTTAAATCCTGACCGGCATTAAGCCTCTTATTTTCCTTTTTAAATCAATCTATTGATTCATAGAATTTTGTTAGAGATCATACCATATGATCTCTTGGCTCTTAGCTCTTCTCGCCTCGTCACAAGTGCCATATGGGCTCTTAGCTCTTGTTTCCTTTTATTCTCTTTTGATTTTTATTTCTTTTTTTTTTTAAATCACTATGGTTGAAATTTTTCGTATTTTCAACACTGCGAACGCCTTTATGTATACGGATAAAATAAAAAAAGTTTTTCTTTTACTAAAAGTAAGGAGCAACATTAAAACTTAAATCGAACAGAAATTATTCCGTATATGAAATAAGCTAAAGTTTGACTCCTCACAACTCTACAAAAATATTAGTGGAAAGAGAGGGGTGTTGAGGAGGGGAGAGCCCCTTTCATATAAGGAATAGTTTCTGTTCATTTTAAGTTTTAATTTTGCTGCTTATTTTCAGTTAAAAAAAATTTTTTTATTTAATTTCTGAAAGTTTTTGAATTAATGCAGGTTTTGAATTTGGCTCACCGTACATGAATAAGAGACTTTAGCGTAAGGGCAAGCTACAGAGGAGAAGCAACCCATCTCATATACGTAATATTTTCTTTTTCGTTTTAAGTTTTAATGCTGCTTCTTACTTTCAGTTGAAAAAACTTGTTTTATTTAATTACTGATAGTTTTCTAAATAATGTCGGGAAATCCAGATCCCCCTCCATGGAAAATCCCCTTCCCACACGAGATATTTCTCCATGGAAAGATTCTCCTATGCAACTTAAATTACCTATAGTTGCGGAAATAATTTTGTAAGGCATAGTAACAAAACGGCCAAAGAAGTACTATTTTTATGAAAATGAGAGTCACGAGTTGTGCAATTCTCAAATGACTCAAATGAATGAAAGAAAATATCTTTAAAAGATATACGTAATAATTTATGTTTGTTCTAAGTTTTAATGTTACTCCTTACTTTGAGTTAGACAAAAACTTGTTTTTTCTTTTATATAATAACGACCTCAACCCAAAGACATACTATATCCTTGGTTTTATTATCACATAAAAATTATAGTTATGAAGCTGCTAAGGTGAAATTAAATGCTAAGATTGGCCGGAAAATAACACAAACAAGTTATTGCTTATATCGCCATTATTTTTACAAAATTTGAACTTTTGCAAAAAGAACTAGGTACTGACGAGGTGGTGAACTTCCTCATATGCGTAATATGGGGGGTTTGCCCCCTCGTCAGTGCCTCATTCTTTACTCTAAAATTCGATTTTGTTTTCCGATTTTTATTAATGACCCCTGAATCACTAAGGCCGTTTAATTCGAAAAAATAGCACTTTTGAAATTACTAAAAATATTTTAGCGTAAACATCGAGGTATTGACGAGGATACGAACCGCCTCATATACGAAATAATTTCTGCTCATTTAAGTTTTAATGTTACTCCTTACTTACAGTTGAAAAAATTATTTTTTTTTATTTCTCATCGTTTTTCAGATAAAGCTGGGATATCCGGCACCCCCCTCATAGAAACTACCTTACCCAATGAAAAATTCCTCCATGTAAAGATCCTCCCACATAACCCGGCCCCCTCGAACCCCACACCAGAAAAAATCCCCCTGAAAACGTCTGTACATTTACCAATAACCGATACTATATGCAAACAATGGGCAAAGTTCATAACTTGAAGCCCTTCCCCAGGGGACTGTGGAGGATTAAGTCGCCCTTAAAGACATAGTTATTAGATATTTCGACTATGCAGAACAAAATGGTTATCTCAAAGTTTTGATGCGGTGACTTTGGAAAAGAATGAGCGTGGTAGGGGGCCTAGTCGCCCTCAATTTTTTGGTCACTAAAAAGGGCATTAGAACTTTCAATATCCGTTCGAATGAGCCCTCTTGTGAAATTATAGGACTAATGGGTCGATACAATCACCCATGGAAAACAAACAAACAAACAAAAAACAAATAAACACCCATCTGTGATCGTTGTTCTGGCAAAAGAAATACAAAATTCCACACTTGTGGAGACAGGAGCTTGAAACCTCTAAAGTAGGGTTTTCTGATACGCTGAATCTGATGATGTGATTTTCATTAAGATTGTATGACTTTTAAAGGGTATTTTTCCCTTTTTCGAAAATGAGGCAAATTGTTTCAGGCTCGTAACCTTTTATGGGTAGTACTAAACTTGATAAAACTTATATATTTAAAACCAGCATAAAAATCCGATTGTTTTAATTTGTATCAAATTTGTTGATACATTTTGTATCTGTAATTTCAGTTACTATTGGGTCAGGTCGCTCCTTACTTACAGTTCGTTACCATGAACTGCTTAATGAAATATTTGTTTTATTATTAGTCTTTCCCGTTCATCCAAGATTTATTTCTTTGGCTTAGCCCAGCCTAGTACTTAACCCCTTAGCCTTGGTCAGGGCCCAACTGTTTCATCTATTGTTCACACAGTTGCGTCCTTCTTGACCAGTTGGTTACTAACAAAAGATATGGTTTAATGATATACTACTCTACAGACTTTTTGCCCGACAAAACACAATGGAAAACTTATTACTACTACCTCCCTTTTCAATTTGAAAACGAGTTATTTATTGTGTATACAATTCTATGTCTTTCAATATTTCAACTGTTGGCTTCTTCGACATGTGGAAGATTGTATTCTTATACTTTTAGTTCATTTTAGATAAATGGCTATACAAAGGATGGGTAGTTGCCTATAGGGAACAGATAAAAGTTCAAATGGGGATAAGTCCTTTTATTAGACAGTGAAAATAGATATAAAAAAACTGGATATTTTGACTACATACATGAGTGGTCGGCATCAGCAGAAAAACTAAAGCACAACCATAACTAAAGCACGTAAATTAAAACTAAAGCACAACAGCAGCAACCGTATTTATACAGAATAAAATAATTACTTTTGGGTCGAAAATAGTCTCCGGTTCATTCACTAGGTTTGTCTGAGAGAGTTCATTAATAGGGTTCATTCAAAGCCTTGAGATGTAAATTTTTTTCTTTAATATTGACTAAATGTAAGGGGAATTTCTAATGAAGGTGGCACAAACTTCTTCTTCTTCCAATTGCAAAAGAAGCTTTGTTGAATTTAAAGTTATATTCTTGATTTGTCATATCTCCCAATATATACGACATATTTTCGACGGAATATCTTAAATTAGGGTTCTTTTTCTAAGACCAGAGTGCCTTTATATGATGAACAAATAAAATTTCAAATGGGGATAAGTCCTTATCTTATCCCCATTTGAAGGATTTATTCCCATTTGAACTTTATTTTTTTCGTCATAATAAGGTAGTGTGGTCTTATAAAAAATACCAAATTTAATGTATTACTTCAAAAATGAACTATAGGGGTATACTTGTGATTTCATTTGGCTGTGGGGGTTGTCAGTCTTCAATAAGGCTCCTTTTATCCGTAATAAAGACATTATGTCATGCGAGGGCTCTATAATAAAAACAAATTGGAGCGAGGGGGAATAAAATAAAATATATTTCATATGATAATTGGGAAAGGGGAGGGGTATAGATATCCAGGAAAACACGACAATTCCGGTTGTTCCAGGCCTCAAGCCATACCCCCTCCCTGCATACGCTCCTGCATGTGATACAACATTAAAAACGGTTAATTATACAACTAACACCTGGCAATATGGGGAAAGTCGTAATAATGAAGACGTTGGGGGCTGACACAGAGGACCCTCCTTTCGTGTGTACAACCCAGAACAAAATCCCTTGACTCTCTGATTCCTCATGACCTCCTTGACTTTATCTGTATGGCCATGGATAACTTGTTTTCTTGACCAAGTTACATTCATTTCTTTTGTTTAAACATAATATATAAAGTAAGCTGTATTTTATTTGTTTTGATACTTTTGGTATTAAAAAGTGTACCCTACTCATTAAAAATTCCAGTGCTAGATAATGTAATGAAGATCCATCTCGTAAAAGATTAAATAAGAAAAAAAAGTTTTCAAATGAAAGTAGGAAGTTAGGCTACACAGATCTTAAAACAAGTATAAATCCTCCTGTAGATTAAGGGTTTACACGAAAAACTGTAATAATTTTAGAACTAAAATAAATATAACAAAAAAATAAAAATAGTAGTAAAAATTTGCCCCCCCCCCCTTAGGTTTGGTAAGTCTACCGTCTATTGTATCACGACTGGGGTGTAAAGTTGAACTTCCAGGGAAAGTGGTTTTACGCGGGGGTGGGGGTATTATGTTGGGAGAAGATTAGCAGACTGGGGAGATTTAGACTTTTTAACTCTGCAACAACTGAATTTAAGCTAAAATATTGCAATTAGGCTAAAAACATCCATCCCAGGCACGTGTATGGAATTTTTTTCAGGGGTGGGGGTTTAGTTAATAAAAACCAAAAACTGGTCAGTTGTATAAGAAATGTAAACAATTATGTGAATGACAGTAGCAGCCTTGAAATAACGGCAGCGGAGGACTGTGGTCACGATAGCCTATTGACCTACCTCATTGACCCAGACATTATAATTACCAGTTTATTATTTACAAAGTAGTAGTTGCTAGTGTAGAGGCTGTTTAGTATAGATCGCCGTAACTCTTAGCTAATTATTTAATTCCCAATTATATTTATATGAATTTATTATTTAATTTTATGGTAAATGTTTACTTTCGTTCCATTTACTGCATGTATTACTGCAGATAGCAAGATTTTGATGATCGCATATTCTTTCTGTGTCATTATTAGAGAAGCGCATCCATTTATTAGGTTTCTAAAATCTCCCTCCAACGAGACTAAAAATGCGTAAAGTGGGCTTGCTTACAGGTAACATTACCTGTAGAGCGAAGCGTATTAGTCCATGAGCCCCACAGGCAGCGCGGCGAGGTCTGTATTCTATATCTATTTAATAAACCTCGTTGATGTTTTCTTTTTTTTGAGTTTTATCACTCTTTGTTGAATAAATATAGAATGCAAAACTTGTCCGGCTGCCCTCTAGGCTCATGGACTAATACGTTTCGCTCTGTAGGTAATGTCACCTTTAAGCAAGCCCACTTTATGCATTTTTAGTTTACCCTATGGAGGAGGGGGGTCAACCAGAAATGATGCGCTTCTCTGATAATGAAAAGGAAACATATGTGGTCGTCAGAATCTTGCTATATGTAGTAATCCGCACTTTAGAGCGCTTGGAGCAAAAATAAACATTTACGAATTTAATTATAAAAATTAATATTTATATTAATTATATTTAATTATTGCTATATTTAGCTTTTTATGTTTTAATAGGTTGCGGCTGCCACGAGTCTGGTTCTTTAAAGCGACAGTGTGACATAATTACTGGTCAATGTGAATGCAAGAACAGGGTGGCAGGAAGACAGTGTGATCGGTGTCAGGTAGGATTTTAACGTTATGACAGTTTTGACAGAAATTGTACCTCCTGTGGAATAACAAAATGAAATGTCCTTGGTAAAGTTCTGTTGTAGCACAGTGGATTGGTCCTCTGCTTGGCAATCCGGGGCCCAGGGTTCGATCCCCGCCGCAGCAAGGTTGGGCGACAAGCTTGCTACTTGTTCCTGTAAAAACATACAGCAACTGAAACGTCGATTCGACGCCCTATGCGCCAGCAATGGCTCTGGAGGATCTTTATCCTTTTTTATCCTTGGTAAAGTGGCGTAATTTCGTCAAAATTTGGGTAAGAACCGATTTTTTCAAGTCAAGTTAAAATAACGGTGACAATGAGCCATTTACCTTAAAGGCAAAGGTGTACTGAAGAAAACTGAACTATTTCTGTGGATGCTTGAATTATGTAGGCCTTTCTTAGTTATGAAAAGGTTTTTGAAGACGCTAAATTTCAGCTGGGGGGCAAACTGGGGTCTGGGGAGGTAGCTTCCCCCTACCCCTTAGTGAATTGCATCTCTGACTTGATATATACTTCGTTTCTATATAAATGGAGAGACATAAGCTGAAGTACCAGGGGCACTGAAATGAAATCTGATTGCTTGAATTGGTTGACTGGATACTGACACAGCCATATATCTTAAAAAAAAAAAAAAAATTGGAAATTCAGTTTTTATTGAAAAAATCGTCCATCTGCAGCTTGCAGTCTCTTGTACTAGTTGACGCTAATGAAAAAAAACCGTAATGAATATTCATAAAATATATATAGTAAATTAATATCTATATGTATACTGTCTTTATAAGTGAGCGAAAATTGTGTATGCATGTGTGCATTTTTTCTCGAAAATGACTCCATATTTTTTTGGGAAAATTGGTATCCTGGTATATTCTGGCCTAAAAAAAAGATTTACGTAGGTCAGAAGTTTGTTAAAATTCGTTAAGAGCATTAATTTTGGAAACAAAATATTTATGTGAATGATGTCACTCACACTTGTCTATCTTAGGTTGAAAAATTGAAGATTTTCATGTATAGAAAAGCTTAAACTAAATTGTTTGAAGAGCAAAATACTCGTGATTGCAAAACTATTTCTATAATTATGACAGAGGATTGCAACAATTCAAAAACCAAATTTTGATGTTTAGTAGAAATTCGACTTTATACCTTTTATTAGCCTCAGTATGAAAAGACATTAAATTGCGTAAAGAGCAAAAAATGTTTAATTGCAAAAGTATCTGCATATTTGTTTTAACAAGTGATTACAACAATTCAAAAACCTTTAGAAAAAAGGTTTAAAATTTTTAAACCCTTAAAAAAAAAGATTGAAGCTTAGTAGAAATCGTTGTTACAAATCGGATTCGCTTCAATAATCAAATATCTTTGAAAAGACCTCAGAATGAAAATTAAATAAAAAAACAAGTTTCTTTTTAAAATGAAAATAAAGAGCGACATTAAAACTTAAAACGAATAGAAATTATTTCGTATATGAAACGGGATGCTTGCTCCTCAAAGCCCCGCTCTTTACGATAAAGTTTGACTCTTTCTCTCAACTCTTCTTTTTGAAACAGCATAAAACTTAAGCGTAAAGAGCGGGGCGTTGAGGAGGAAGCAGCCCCTTTCATATACGAAGTAATTTCTGTTCGTTTTAAGTTTTAATGTCACTCCTTACTTTCATTTAAAAAACTTGTTTTTTTTCATTTAATTTCTGAACGTTTTTGAATTAATGAATGTTTGATTTTGGCTCTCCGTACATAAATTATTAAAATGAAATTTGCATATTAATTCATTTTTTTTTGCTAAATGGCTTTCTCCTAGTTTTGATCAGACGATTTTGAGAAACAAGGGGTGGGGAAGAAGGCCTTGTTGCCCTCCAATTTTTCGGTTACTTAAAAAGGCAACTAGAACTTTTTAATGAATGTTTTTATTAGTAAAAAGATACATAACTTAAGAATTAACTTACGTAATAAACTTTATATTCTTATATTTTTGATTATATATATGAGGGGGTTTGTCCCCCGTTAATACCTCGCTCTTCACACTAAATCTTAAGTTTTGTCCCAATTTTTTAAGAATGACCCCTGAATCAGAAAGGCCATAGAATACATAGTTGAAATTACTAAAAATACTTTAGCATAAAGAGCGAAGTATTTATCTCCTCCTAAATACCTCGTTCTTTATGCTAAAGTATTTTTAGAACCCCTCATATGCGTAATAATCTATGTTCGTTTTAAGTTTTAATGCTTCTCCTTACTTTCAACTGAAAAAAAAACTTTTTCGTGTTTATATTTTCATTTTTTTTATAGTAATGCTAGAAAATCCTGCGATCTTTTCATTGAATTTCTCCTCCCCCATGAAATATTCCTCCAAGGGAAGCTCCTCCCACACAGTCCCATCCCCTCAACCCCATACCCAAACCAAAAAATCCTCCTGAAAACGTCGGTACACTTCCCAATAAACATTACTGTATGTAAACATTGGTCGAAGTTTGTAACTTGTAGCCCCTCCCCCAGGGACCGTGGGGGGGATAAGTCATCCCCAAGGACATAGTTATTATGGTTTTCAGCTATGCGGAACAAAATGGCTATCTCAAAATTTTGATTCGTTGAATTTGGGAAAAAATGAGCGTGGGAGGGGGCCTAGGTGCCCTCCAATTTTTTTGGTCACTTTAACGGGGCACTAGAACTTTTCACTTCCGTTAGAATGAACCCTCTTGCAACACTCTAGGACCACCTGGTCGATACGATGATCCCTGGGGAAACAAAAAAATAGACCAACAAACATACCTCGCTCTTCACACTAAATCTTAAGTTTTGTCCCAATTTTTTAAGAATGACCCCTGAATCAGAAAGGCCATAGAATACATAGTTGAAATTACTAAAAATACTTTAGCATAAAGAGCGAAGTATTTATCTCCTCCTAAATACCTCGTTCTTTATGCTAAAGTATTTTTAGAACCCCTCATATGCGTAATAATCTATGTTCGTTTTAAGTTTTAATGCTTCTCCTTACTTTCAACTGAAAAAAAAACTTTTTCGTGTTTATATTTTCATTTTTTTTTATAGTAATGCTAGAAAATCCTGCGATCTTTTCATTGAATTTCTCCTCCCCCATGAAATATTCCTCCAAGGGAAGCTCCTCCCACACAGTCCCATCCCCTCAACCCCATACCCAAACCAAAAAATCCTCCTGAAAACGTCGGTACACTTCCCAATAAACATTACTGTATGTAAACATTGGTCGAAGTTTGTAACTTGTAGCCCCTCCCCCAGGGACCGTGGGGGGGATAAGTCATCCCCAAGGACATAGTTATTATGGTTTTCAGCTATGCGGAACAAAATGGCTATCTCAAAATTTTGATTCGTTGAATTTGGGAAAAAATGAGCGTGGGAGGGGGCCTAGTTGCCCTCCAATTTTTTTGGTCACTTTAACGGGGCACTAGAACTTTTCACTTCCGTTAGAATGAACCCTCTTGCAACACTCTAGGACCGCCTGGTCGATACGATTATCCCGGGGGAAACAAAAAAATAGACCAACAAACAAATAAACACGCACCCGTGATTTGTCTTCTGGCAAAAAATACGAAATCCCACATTTTTGTAGATTGGATTTTGAAATTTTTCCGTAGGGTTCTCTAATACGCTGAATGTGATGGTGTGATTTTCGTTAAGATCCATGGCTTTTAGGGGATGTTTCTCCCTATTTTCCAAAATAAGGCAAATTTCCTCAGGCTCGTAACTTTTGATGACAAAGACTAAATTTGATGAAACTCATATATTTAAAATCAGCATAAAAATCTGATTCTTTTGATATATCTTTTAGTATCGAAATTCCGTTTTTTAGAGTTTTGTTTACTATTGAGCCGGGTTGCTCCTTACTACAGTTCATTACCACGAACTGTTTGATACATTAATTGTTTGAAAAAAAAAATTTAATTGCAAAAAATATTTGTATATATTTTAACAAGGGATTACAACCGTTCAAGAACCTTAAAAAAACTAAAGTTTGAAGCTTAGTAAACAATCGGTGTTTAAAAAAAAAATGTATTTATGTGAGTGACGTCATTTTTATATACATCAGTATTGCAATGACATTTTCACACTTGTAAGACTTAGTGGAAAAATCGAAGATTTTAATATATGGAGAAGTTTATATTAAACTAGCTGTTGGGGTGGCGCTTCGCGCCACCCCAACACCTAGTTGGTGGGGGCGCTTCGCGCCCCCCCCAAGCCCCCCCGCGCGCGTAAGTCGTTACGCGCCATATTAGTTACGCGCCATTGTAGTTGTGTCCCTATGTCCCACCTGTGAATATAGATAGATATATATATATATATATATATATATATATATATATATATATATATATATATATATATATATATATATATATATATATATATATATATATATATATATATATATATATGTTTTTAACTACGTAAAACTTGCGAATATACAACATTCTTTGCTGTCCCATTGTCTGTGCATATAAATAGATTGTCAGGTTTACCGACTCTTGAACATGCAACATATAATGGTCCATGGGAAAACAATCCGTATTCAGATCTATACCTCATGATTCTAATGATTGCCCTTGAGCTTTGTTGATGGTGATTGCTAATCGACCATTCCCTGAGTCGCCATCGTCATTTATATATCCCCCTGTGCACCCCGGCGTCCCCTTTGTAGTTATGTCCCTGTGTCCCGGTCGTCGTCATTTATACTCCCTGTGTCCCGGTGCTTTGTTGATTGCTAATCGAACATTCCTTTTGTCCCGGTCGCTTTCTCTTTGAGTGTCGTCATTTATTTAGATTGTCAGGTTTACCGACTCTTGAACATGCAACATATAATTGTCCATGGTTTTATTTATATTTTTTTAGTTTTCTTTTTCTCCTTTATTTTTCAGTTTTTTTCCTTTTTTTAGTTTTTTTTTCTTTTTTAGTTCTTTTAGTTTTTACCTTTTTTAGTTTTTTTTAGTTTTTTAGATGAAAATTTTTTTTAGTTTTTTTCCTTTTTTTCTTTTTTATTGGTTTTTACCTTTTTTTTTAGCTTTTTTAGTTTTTTTCGTGTTTTCTTTTTACTTTTTTTTTTAGTTTTTATCTTTTTTATTTTTTTTTATTTTTATTCTTAATTTTATTAGTTTTCTTTTTCTCTTCTATTTTTCAGTTTTTACCTTTTTTTTAAGTTTTTTTTTTTTTAGCTTTTAGTTTTTTTAGTTTTTTTTTCCTTTTTTTCTTTTTAGTTTTTTATTGGTTTTTACCTTTTTTTTAAGCTTTTTTAGTTTTTTTCCGTTTTTTCTTTTTACTTTTTTTTAAGTTTTTATCTTTTTATTTTTTTTTATTTTATTCTTAATTTTATTAGTTTTCTTATTCTCTTCTATTTTTCAGTTTTTTCCTTTTTTTTAGGTTTTTTTTTTAGTTTTTAGTTTTTTTAGTTTTTTAGTTTTTTTTAGTTTTTTTAGTTTTTTAGCTTTTTTATTTTTTTTATCAGTTTTTAGTTTTTTTTTGTAGTTTTTGCCTTTTTTTAGTTTTTTCAGTTTTTTTTAGTTTTTAGTTTTTTACCTTTTTTAGCCTAACCAGGATTTGAACCTAGGACCTTCATTCTCCGTTCTGAAACCCTCTCTCACCGAGTGACTACTCCAGCATGTTCATTTTGGTGTTTTAAATGGTATATTATTAACCAAATTAATGTGTTTTACAATATACTAAGCATCGTCAAAGCAAAAATGATGGTAACTAATTTCATGACGTCAGCCGAAACATGACGTCACCTGATCCACGATCCACAGATCCACAGACAACTTATTTTTATATATATAGACTAGCTGTTGGGGTGGCGCTTCGCGCCACCCCAACACCTAGTTGGTGGGGGCGCTTCGCGCCCCCCCCCCAAGCCCCCCCGCGCGCGTAAGTCGTTACGCGCCATATTAGTTACGCGCCATTGTAGTTGTGACCCTATGTCCCACCTGTGAATCGACCATTCCCTGAGTCGCCATCTTCATTTATATATCCCCCTGTGCACCCCGGCGTCCCCTTTGTAGTTATGTCCCTGTGTCCCGGTCGTCGTCATTTATACTCCCTGTGTCCCGGTGCTTTGTTGATTGCTAATCGAACATTCCTTTTGTCCCGGTCGCTTTCTCTTTGAGTGTCGTCATTTATTTAGATTGTTTCTCCTTTATTTTTCAGTTTTTTTCCTTTTTTTAGTTTTTTTTTCTTTTTTAGTTCTTTTAGTTTTTACCTTTTTTAGTTTTTTTTAGTTTTTTTCTTTTTACTTTTTTTTTAGTTTTTATCTTTTTTATTTTTTTTTATTTTTATTCTTAATTTTATTAGTTTTCTTTTTCTCTTCTATTTTTCAGTTTTTTCCTATTTTTTAAGTTTTTTTTTTAGTTTTTAGTTTTTTTAGTTTTTTTTTCCTTTTTTTCTTTTTAGTTTTTTATTGGTTTTTACCTTTTTTTTTAGCTTTTTTAGTTTTTTTCGTTTTTTCTTTTTACTTTTTTTTTTAGTTTTTATCTTTTTTATTTTTTTTTATTTTATTCTTAATTTTATTCATTTATATATCCCCCTGTGCACCCCGGCGTCCCCTTTGTAGTTATGTCCCTGTGTCCCGGTCGTCGTCATTTATACTCCCTGTGTCCCGGTGCTTTGTTGATTGCTAATCGAACATTCCTTTTGTCCCGGTCGCTTTCTCTTTGAGTGTCGTCATTTATTTAGATTGTTTCTCCTTTATTTTTCAGTTTTTTTCCTTTTTTTAGTTTTTTTCTTATTTAGTTCTTTTAGTTTTTACCTTTTTTAGTTTTTTTTAGTTTTTTAGATGAAAATTTGTTTTAGTTTTTTTCCTTTTTTTCTTTTTAGTTTTTTGTTGGTTTTTACCTTTTTTAGCTTTTTTAGTTTTTTTCGTTTTTTCTTTTTACTTTTTTTTTTAGTTTTTATTTTTTTTATTTTTTTTTATTTTTATTCTTAATTTTATTAGTTTTCTTTTTCTCTTCTATTTTTCAGTTTTTTCCTTTTTTTTAAGTTTTTTTTTTAGTTTTTAGTTTTTTTAGTTTTTTTTTCCTTTTTTTCTTTTTAGTTTTTTATTGGTTTTTACCTTTTTTTTAGCTTTTTTAGTTTTTTTCGTTTTTTCTTTTTACTTTTTTTTTTTAGTTTTTATCTTTTTTATTTTTTTTTATTTTATTCTTAATTTTATTAGTTTTCTTTTTCTCTTCTATTTTTCAGTTTTTTCCTTTTTTTAAGTTTTTTTTTTAGTTTTTAGTTTTTTTAGTTTTTTAGTTTTTTTAGTTTTTTAGTTTTTTAGCTTTTTTATTTTTTTTATTAGTTTTTAGTTTTTTTTGTAGTTTTTGCCTTTTTTTAGTTTTTTCAGTTTTTTTTAGTTTTTAGTTTTTTACCTTTTTTGTGGATCGTCACCTGATCCACAGATCCACAGATCCACAGACAGACAGACAGCTTATTTTTATATATTTTTTATTTTTTTTTATTTTATTCTTAATTTTATTAGTTTTCTTTTTCTCTTCTATTTTTCAGTTTTTTCCTTTTTTTAAGTTTTTTTTTTAGTTTTTAGTTTTTTTAGTTTTTTAGTTTTTTTAGTTTTTTTAGTTTTTTAGCTTTTTTATTTTTTTTATTAGTTTTTAGTTTTTTTTGTAGTTTTTGCCTTTTTTTAGTTTTTTCAGTTTTTTTTTAGTTTTTAGTTTTTTACCTTTTTTGTGGATCGTCACCTGATCCACAGATCCACAGACAACTTATTTTTATATATATAGATTGCTTAAAGAGCAAAAAACCGGCAATTGCAAAAACAGTTGCACATATTTTGACAAGGGATTAAAGCAATTCAAAAATCTTAAAAACGAAAACCAGAAATTTGGTGAAATATATCATCCCCCCCCACCATAAGAATGTATGTATTGCTTTTATATCTGTGACGCATACGACATTACAAATAAAAATATTTAAGACATGAAAAAAAGTTGAAAAAATTTTTAAGTTCAGTTCAGAATCGCTAAAGTTATTATGTAAACTACAAAAATATTTATGGTGTCTGAGAAGTAATTTTAGTGTTTTAATTCAAACTAGTAAAATACCTGACAATTTTGAAATTAATTTGTTTTTTTGTTAGATAAAAACAACTCAATACATGAATAAGGCCTACAGGTTTGAACGTAACCAGCTATATAATTCCTTTAGGAAGGTCTAAAAAACATAAAAATTTGCACCATCAATTGTGACAACACCTTTACAGGCAGCTAAAGTAAAGGCCATTGCTAAATTGTGTGAAGTAATCAAAATCCAAAAGCGTGTCAAAAATGAAAATGAAGAGCAAAGATATGGGTGTTTAGAAGATATGCGAAAACGACAAAAAGAGCGTGTCAAAAATGAAAATGAAGAGCAATGACATGCGCGGTTAGAAGACTTACGGCACCGAGCATATGAGCAAGTCAAAAATGAAAATGTAGGGCAAAGACACACTCGGCTAGAAGACATGCGACGCCCAGTATGTGAGCGAGTCTGTAAAAATCAGCCTGGATAGCGAAAAACAAAAGGTATCAAAATTGAAAATGATAGTGATGATGAGTTGGCTAGGGATTTTGACATGGATAAGGTCATCAATGCCTACCATACCTTAGTTAAAAAAACAAAGGTTCTGCGACATGTATTTCATAATGACGAAAGACAGCGAGAATCAAAAGGTGTCAAAATTGAAAATGATAGCGATGATGAAACTCAAAAATCTGGACTAGATAAATCGTTGGTAGAAATAGAGTTTTTGTCCCACTGCCTGAACAGAAGAAACAAAAGTTTGCGAAATGTCTTTCATAATGACAAAAGACCAACCGAGGCAAAAGAAAAAGTTTTTGTCCCACCACCTGGACAAATGAAAGAAACAAAGGTTCAAAGGCCTACCATACCTTTGAAAATCAAAAACCTGGAGTAGATAAATATTCGGAAGAAAAATAAATTTTTGCCCCACCACCTGAACAATGAAAAGAAAAAAGGTTCGGCGATACGTCTTTCATAATGACTAAAGACAAGCCGAGGCAAAATAAGAAGTTTTTGTCCCACCACCTGGACAATTAAAAGAAACGAAGGTTCGGCGATATGTATTTCATAATGACAAAAAAAAAGCTGAGGCAAAAGCTAAAGGTACAATAAAAAAAACAATTTTACAAAGGCACTACTTCTAATTTAAGGTCCATTTGGACGTCAAGACATCAAGAAAAGGCTCAAAATGTCTTCGTTTAGAAGACAAGCGACAATTCATTTAATAATAAAATAAAATAAATATGGACCAAAAAAGTTTAAGAAGGTGTAGCTTTCTTTTGAAGGTGTAGTTGTCTTCAGGAATTAACAGGTTGTTAAATTTTGGATTTTTACGTGCAAAAAGTGTTTTCAAGTTTAATTAATTTGTTTTGTTTATTTATTTTCATGGTTCAACATGGCAACACTGACGAAAGTGTTGTACTGGTCTAGAATTTTGAAAAAAAAAGAAAAAAAATCTTACTGGTTATCAGTGGTGGCGTTTTTAGGCCTGGTTAGGGAGGCAGCTAAGAAAAGGATAAGTGAGCAACTAAAACTCAGTACAGAATAGTTTATTAAAACTGATTAAATAAAAAAACAATTTTTTTTTAGCTGAAAGTAAGGAGCGACATTAAAACTTAAAACGAACAGAAATTACTTCGTATATGAAAGGGGCTGCTTCCTCATCAACGCCCCGCTCTTATGCTAAAGTTTGACTCTTTCTCTCAACTCTGCTTTTTAAAATAGTAAAAAACTATAGCGTAAAGAGCGGGGCGTTCATGAGGAAGCAGCCCCTTTCATATACGAAGTAATTTCTGTTCGTTTTAAGTTTTAATGTCGCTCCTTACTTTCAGCTAAAAAAAACTTGTTTTTTTTATTTAATTTCTGAACGTTTTTGAATCAATGCATGTTTTGATTTTGGCTCTGCGCAGAGGAATAATTAACACGAAATTTGCAAGGTTTTTTTTTTTTTTTTTTTTTTTTTTTTTTTTTTTTTTTTTTTTTTTTTTTTTTTTTTTTTTTGGCTAAATGGCTTTCTCATAGCTTTGATCGAATGATTTCGAGAAAAAAAGAAACGGTGGAGGAAGCCTAGTTGCCCTGCGATTTTTTGGTTCCTTAAAAAGGCAACTACAACTTTTAATTTTTACGAATGTTTTTATTAGTAAAAGATAAACGTAACTTATAAATTAGCTTACGTAACGCACTTTTGTAATCTCATGTTTTATTACATATATGAGGGGTTCACCC